>NC_056749.1:856656403-856676403 GCF_019279795.1 Protopterus annectens
CAACTAGTATTGTGTCCTACACAGATAGTACTAGCAGACATGAGGTGTGGTGTGTGCATCCAGTATTATCCTCTGTAGTGTGTACCACTACATAGGTAACTGTTCCACTGTACATGCAGCCAACTTGCACTATGTATGTATTGTGGCATGTCCTTTATGCAGTGAGCCATACAGCCATTACAATTTCAGACATTGCTACCCCTGTCACAGGAACAGCACATATTGCCCAAGTCCACAGGAGACACAGCCACTCCCTCAGTGTTGAGATGATATTCACCCAGCCAAACATATAGATGGCACATATGGAAGTGCACTGTGGTGCTCTCTGTACCATGCCAGTAGGGAGGTCTGTGTCAAGGGTGTGTTATTTCTGCTACACAAATGTCTCCAACAAGCATCTACTACTAATACCACATAGTGGGTTAATGTCCTTAGAATGAATTATCTATCTGCCATACTTCCTATAGATAGGCAGCATATGCAATCAAGCAGGGTCATATCTTGTCCTGTGTTCATGGTACAGATCACCTATGAATACTTTGAATGGCACAGGCAGCAGTGACATGCATTGAAGATGAACAGCAGTGAGCACATACTGAGGATGTGATGTGACCTTTTGAAAGGCCATGCTGTCATCTGCAAGTGTCACTACAGTTTGGAAAGGTGCTTCAACTTATGGTCATTGCAGTCAGATAGTGGCATGCTGAGGGCAAAGTATGTGGAGGGTAGGGATATGTCACTTATGATTGACTGTGGTCACAGCTATGCCATACGATTCCTGCCCTACCACTGTACAGACATAGTGATGTGTGGCACATGACACCTGTGTGGCTGGGTCTGTGTGGCTACCTGTCACCCCTAAGTATGTGCATCACATGTAGGGCCTACTGTACTACTAAGTGGGGTCATAGGTCTGCCTGATGGAAAGGATAGTACATATATATATATATGTGATTAGAGTTTATGGCCATTAGTATGTCACCAGGCAGGTATTTGTAATACTGTTATACAAGAAACCAACATAACGCAATGACTGCATGAGTTCTCGCAAGTAGTAGACAGCAGCCAACATTGTTAGCCACAGGCAGTCAGTAACTTCTTGTACTGTGGTGACATGCATTCCAAGCAGTAGATGAACTGGGAATGTGCCCTGTTGAGCACTGCTGCTTGCAGAACAGCTGTTGGAGTCAGATGTCTCTGTGTTGTGCATGTCTGCCATGAATGGGCCAAGTAGTGACCCCTACATTGACAGTTTTATGGCTGTTTAAGTGGGTGCTTTGTACATGTTGCCTAAATTAGTGGTATAGTGAGACAGCCTGGATCAGTGTGGGTGTTGTATACCCTGATGTACTCCCAACAATGTCCCTGCTGACTGTCATGACAATGTTTATATGAATATTAGGGCAGCAGGGCATGCTGACAACTGTGTATGGCATGTACAGGCTGGTATGTCAATTGGTGTATATGCAAGTGTCTGAGAGTCATGCCCTGGGAGTATGCCATCAGGAGACATATGCTGCACTGATGCCACTAACCAGTGAGGTTCACCTTCTGCCATTAATGTCATACCCCTTCTATGTATACCCTATCTGCATTCACAGGCACTGTCACTGACCTCTGATTAGTACATAAGCAGGTGGTTGTATAATACTAGCCATCACTGACACCCATACAGACCCAACAGTTATTCAACATGGCCTAAACCACAGTCAGGTACTGGTGGCTCCACTGACACAGATGATATGCCAACCACTGCACATTACTATCCTGTGGGATATCATCCACCCCAGCACAATCATGTAGTGTCTGCACACCACACACGTTGTAGCCATGACACATAAAGGTATATGTATGTACACACAGTGCTTTATCCTTTGATGGTCACTATTTATGGGGATGTAGGGAAGCATTCACTGTTGTGCCACCAATACCAGCAGGTTCTGGATGGATGGATGTAAGTCTCAGACTGTCATCACTGTACTGAATGTGGCAGCCAGCACACCATCATTGTGTGCAATGGCACCCTTGCCATGTCATCACACAGGCATAATGTACAACTGTAGCAGCCACAAAGGTGCCATGGTACAGCAATAGACTGTGTAGATAACATGTCCTATGGTGTCTGTGTCATGACCATACAACTGTAGTCCATCCACTAACTGCTATGATGGGGATGTGTATGCCCCTATACAGGAAGGAGTCAGATCCCACTGTGTACCTCCCGTATTGCCATGATAGGAGCAACACATGTCCCATGTGTGCTACACACGTATAACATCAACATGGTAGACATAGTATATACTGGGGAGACTGCTATGTGACACAGACAGTATACTCTGCATTACACAGCCCCCCCATGCATGTAAAGCACACATCTGCTGTTACATTCATCATGTGCAGGTTACATGATGGGATGCAGAACACAGCAATCATAGCTGATGTTTGCCATCTGCCTGAACCAGACACAGAATACTTGTAGATGTGTCAACTCCATTACCACACCTTGTAGATTTGTAGGTACATAAAACCCAGGTGACACATATCAAGGGTAGTTGACCTTATCACAAAGTATGAATGCATGATTATGCTGACTGCCCCCATTGTCTATGTTAGACTGTTATACACATATGCACTTAGGGAGCCATGCATGTATACTGCCGTACCTTGCTGATGTCATATTTCTGCTGTGCTGCCATGCCATTCTTTGCCACTTTATTGCTGCCATGTGTCCATAGTTTATCCCCTCAGACTCCTGGAACAGAAACATACACAGGTCCATGACACACCTGTCATTCTGTAATACTACTGCTAGTACATCATGCAACATAAGGTACACAAAGTTTGGTGCATAGTCATGACACATGCCAGCATACAGTATCTGTTGTGGACCACAACAACTGACATGGCAAAACAGTACTGCATTATGCAAGTACATGTCAAGTAATATAGTCATCCTGTGCATCGATGGCAAGAATGACAGGGATGTGGCACAGGTATCATCACATGCACAGGGTGTGGTATGGGGCTGCTGGAGGCCTAGGCTGTGCCAAATAGTTGACAGCATGTTTGTGAGTCAGGAATGGGTGTGGGTTAGATGGATCATAGAGAGGTTTTGTTTGTGTCTATAGGTGACCTGCATGTGACAGTGGTGTTTGAGTGTGTGTGTGTAACAGAGGTAAGCCCAGTGCTAGCCCTACACATGCATATGTTGGACAGCTGTGGACTGTACATGGTAGATTGGACAGTTCACCATCTCCGGGCATGAATATAGGAACTAGTTCTGCCAGGAGCAGCACTGGCACCACCACGCCCAAGGTCAGATGCAGTGCAAGTACCTGACTGTGACTGGTGTCCGCTGGGGCTGTGTCACCCATGAGACTGCCCAGGACCATGTACCCATGGCCTGCCACACCATGGTGTGGAGAGCACACTTCCCTCTGTAGCACTGAAGGTACTGCCACTACGGAAGCCTGACTGTGCACGGCCCCATGAACTCGCAGCAGATGATGTTGATGACCTATGTCCACAGGTTTGACTCCCAACTCCAACGAGATGTTCCAATGCAAAAAAATGTGCAGCTCAATATAGGCACTGTCTCAGCCCACTATCTGTCCATTGCATCAGTGAATCTATCTAGGGTGTCCTCAATGCTTTGGAAACAGTCACGGATGTCAGACTGTGCTGTATCCCTAACCCAAGCATACCTCTGATGTTCCATTCAGAATGTGTTTGTGCCCCCATAACAGCCCAAAACATATGTCAAGTGACTCATGATGTGACACAGGCCTCCTACAAGCACCCCTGTCAATCCTCCTGGGTAGGACCTCGCTAGCTTTGTGGCTATGACCAGTGTCTACACTCACTGGAGCCATAGTTGCCACACTACCCTGTTCAGTGTCTCCATCCACTAACCTTCCAATATCTGTGGACTCTGGTGACTGGGAATGTGTGGGAATACTGACTGTGTGCAGAGAAAATAGGGGCAGAAGAAGAATGACAACCTCTGGGACAGGTTCAGCCCCCTACTTCCCTGCCTGTGCCTTGCTATGGCCACCATCATCTTCAGAGTCCAAGGAGACACTGACATCAGGTTGTGAGGGGGACAAACCCCACCCTCCCGGTCACCTGTGAAAACCAAGACTAAAGCAGTAAATTACTACCTCCGCTATTATGTATGGTAATCCACACATGAGAGTATCCACTTACAGATGAGTATCTACAACTGTATTACCAGTTTGTCATTGTCTCATCTCCACTCCCATGCACAACAGACAACCGCACAACAACATACAAATGCAAGTCAAGTCCTTTAGAACATGCACTTCAGCTACATCTAGTTAAAGTTGCCAGTACAATATACCTGTAAGGTAAGCAATATAGGTTCATAGGTAGGTACTAGGCTATCAACCCTGGGGCCTATATAAGCCTAGCCAAAAAGTTCCCTGGCTTTCGCCACGCAAGAAAGTTATTTTCCTGTGCCTCTGTCTAGCTGAGCCACAGAAGTAATCCCCCAGGGTGGATTTCCTATTTCCCATCCAATTGTTGAGATTTTTCTTAAAGAGGGCTAATGAGGAGCTTGACATGAATGGGTAGTCTGTTCCAGAGCATGGGAAGTATCTGGGACAGGAATCTATCCCTCTAACATGTTCTGTTTATTGTGGTAGCAAGGTTTAGGTCCCTGGAGCATGTGGCTCAGCAGGATTGGGGTTTTGATAAGTGTAGCATGTCCAATAGATCTGGATTTGACATGGCTTTGTATGTTAGGCAGAGGTCGCCTCTGAGTAGGCAATAAGCTGCAGAGTAGAGGTGGAGTTTTTTGAGATGGTTTGCATATGGCATCTGTTTGAGGCCGGTAATCCTCTTAGTGAGGTATATCTGTGGCCTTTCTAGTTATAGATGTCTTGTGAGGTACATGCCAAATGGGGCATTGTACTCTATAATGGGTCTGATGAGGGATGAGTAGAGAGGAACAATGACCTCTATTTTTCTGGAGGTGAACCCCTTTGTGATGAAGTGCGCCATGTAGAAGGATTTCCTGACAACTGTGGTGATGTAATTATCAAAGGAGAGACTACTGTCCACCTGTATCCCAAGGTCTCTTATCACACTTTCAGTGTTTAGTAGGCTACCGCCTATGTATGTATGTATGTTCATGGGTACAGTGTTTTTCCCCAAACGGGATGACGATGCACTTCTTAGCATTGAGCTTTTGGCCATGACTTTGACACCAAGCATCAGTCTCAGTGAGGCCTCTTTGTAGAATGTCTACATCATTATGCGATTCTATTATGGCACCTACTTTGCAGTCATCTGTGAACTTCATTAGCTAAAGACCTGCTATATTAGCCTGGACTTCTGAGAAGTAGATGCCAAACAGGAGAGGACCCAGGACTGAGCCCTGTGGTATTCCACTTGTCACTGGTCTGAAGTTAGATTTGGAGTTGGCTACTTTCATTGTGTGAGTTCTCACAGTGAGACAGTTGGCCACCCATCTTATGACATAGGGATTTATGCCCAGTCTAGTGAGTTTATCTATAATTCCAGAGTGCGGGATGGTGTTCAAAGCCAAGGCAAGGTCAAGATAGGCTGTGTGCACCACCTTACCCTCACCCATGGCTCTGGTGATTACCTCAAAGACGTCAATCAGGTTTAGGAGACATGACCTACATTTTACAAACCCAAACTGAGTGGGTTCAAGAGTTTGGATATTACCTATGTCCTTGTTTATAAGCTCCAAGATGATAAATTCCATGGCCTTGCAGACCAGGTTCATCAGGCTAACAGGGCATTAGTTCCCGGGGTCCGTGGTGGCACCCCCTTTGTGGAGTGGGATAACTGTCGCTGTGCACCATTCAGTAGGCACAAAGCCTGAAGTGAGGCTATGATTGAACATGGTACTTAGGTGGGGTGCCAGTTCATTTTGTAGTTCATGCAGAATGCAGCCTGGGATGTTGTCAGGTCCCATTGATGTTGAGTTCTTGGCTTTGGAGAGTGCTGTCTTTACTTGTGCAGCCAAGACTACAGGGGCTGTGCATTCTTCCTGCATAGTGATGGGCCCTTTGGGGGGGTGAGGGGGAAGTTTGCACTGAACCTATCTGCCAGGATGTTGGCAATATCAGTTGGTTCTGTATATCTAGTGCCATTGTGCTGTAGCTCAGAGAAGATCTGAGTGTCAACATTGAGATTCTTGACATAGCTGTAGAATGCTTTGTAGTTGTCTTTCAAATTAGTTTCGATTTTATTTTCGTAACTAGCTTTGGAGGATTTTATGAGGGATCTCAGCTTCTTACTGAGGCTGACCAGGGAGTTCCTTGCAATCAGGGGATTTTACTCTTTTTGGCACCAGCTTCTTCCTTCTGTTGTAGAGTATGTTTATGGCAGGGGACCACCAGATTGGCTTCCTTTTTTGGAGGATAGTGTCTTGGTTCTGTTGGAGATGGCACGATCCATGCACTCGTGTACGTGATTATACAGTGCATTTGTATAAGATTCAGCAGTCATACCTCTATTTTCCATCTCTATGGGTGTCATGTAGCTTGCCATTCTGTCTTAAGAACCGTGAAGTTGCCTTTGGAGAAGTTTTTTATGGTGGTTTTCTTAATGAGGGGTGGGGGTGGGATATTGATGTCTAGGGTGATTAGCTTGTGGTTGGATCTGACCAGTGAGGAGTTGACCTCTGGCATGGAACATCGGTTGCCCATGTTGGTAATGACCAGGTCCAGGATATTGCTGCCCCTGGTGGGGGTATAGACGAGCTGATCCAGGGCATTGAAATTTATGAATTCCAGAAAGCATTGAGCAAATAAGTTAGTACATGAGTAATTTTCCCAGTTGATGGCAGGGTAGTTGAAATCACCCATTATTAGGGTATTGGGCTGTGACACTATGACACTATAAATGACAGAACTACACATAAACCCAGTACACCTATCTTGAGAATGATATGAAAATACTAGTGTCACTGCTTCAGGTATGTACCATCTCCCTTTTGTGTTTGAACAGGCATCTTGGAGTAATTGCCTCATGTATACCAGGCTGCATAGTTGCTCATAACTATAAGTGCAAATGTGTTAATTTTCATTCAAATACACACCTGGGATTACCCAGTTTATGAACTGTAGTTAGATGTTCCAGAATGGAACATACAAATATTCTACTCTGGCTAAACACGTTTGTACACAGGGCAATATGGCAGCCCTTAACTTTCATAGGGTATATATATGATCTGCAAAACAACAGCATCATGCTTACCAGATACATGACCATAGGCTTGGGTGACACCTGACAGACCTATGAAAAGGAGAGGGAGAGGTATTGTCAGCACAACAAAATGTTGCTGCACTACAAGGTAATATGTGCATATAGACACTTGTACAGTAGCTACTGTGTTGCTGACTGTATTGTTGACATCCTGAGTATGTGTGCACAACTGAGCTTAAATCCCCCCCCCAATGCAGATAGACCTGACACCCATGTACAGGTATGTACAGCCTGCAACAATGTCTGATACAGTATTACACTAGTGAACACAGTAGGCTTAGCTGGGTATTCCTCTGCTGTGGACACTGTGGCACCCACCTCCATTATGTATGGCATGATGAATGCCTGGGAGCTATTGTGTGTTCCTAGTTTTGCCAGGAATTCCTCTGTGGCCGAGAGTGGTTGTTCTGCTGCAGGTCCTCCACAGGTGGTGGCACAATCCCTGGCAACATTAGCTGCCCTTTGTTGTACAGCATTCACCATGTTTGTGGCTCAGTGTCGGACCTGCTCATAGGTCCTGTCCTGCTGGCCAATCTCATTGACATCCCAGACAAGGTCTTATGCCTCGCCATGGACAACAAAATCTTATGATGCTGCCTTAATCATCCACTATTATTTCATTCTCCACATCTGAGAAGGGGACATGTCTTCTGTGGTACATGGTTCCTGAAAGACTAAAAATGGGGAACACATTACAGGACCAGATACGTGGGCATCCACTATGTACACATTCAGCATGCCTATAATGATCTGCGCTATCCACTGCTCCCTCACACATCATACCCCACAGTCTGGCAACACACTACGTGTGTGAATGCCACCAAGATAGTAGTGATGTTTGGGTATGTCCCTGTATGCCATAACAGATTCTGCTGTATGTTCCTACACCCAGCACTTGTAGTCTACTGTGATGTGTCCCCTATGGGCAATCTCCCACTAATATGTCATACGGCCACTGCCAGACAAATAGACAAATAGCAGTGTGCTATTATAGCCATTATATGGGGACAGAGCCAATGACGGAGTAGTAGGTGACATATAGTTATGCTATACAGATATGTGCAGTATGCCCTTACATGCAAGCCTTTGACTTGCAGAACTGGATATCAGTCAATTAATTAGCAGTAACTTGTGGGGATACAGATTGCATGAGTCAGACATTACTTGCTGTCTTCACAATAACATGACTGAACTTAAACACAAGACTGGATTTCAACACAGGACTGTGTTGGCAAATTGTACTGTATGCAAGGCATTTAACAGACTGAGCTACTGAGTCACTGCTACAGTGCATGTATTTGCAAAGTATGTGTGCAGACATACAGGCTGTAATACACATTGTCTGCAACCATCAGTATGTACATAGCTTTATATGGTTGTATTTCTGCACCCGGGTCCCAGTTGACATGCAGTTTGTCACTGATGCCTTAGGTGTCTTTCTACATGTTGCTGATAAAAGGGCACATTTAGCTGCTATCACAGGCTTCACTTACATCCATTATGTATTTGACTGTCCAGTGATGTACTACTGCACCAGAGTCCAAGGTACACTCCCATTTTTCCCATTAGTTTTTAATTCCGGTTTGTGCTGTGCAGCATGGTGCGCAGCTCCACTGAGACACATCTAATAAATTTAAGTGGTAATCATTATGTTTTGATGAAAACACCTTTTTTTAGTCCAGAATTGCATCATGTGGCAGGTTAATTCAGTGTGTGTATGTCTGATGTGCTTGGGTTTGAAACATGGCACAGGTGTTTATTTTGTACATGTCTGACAATGTTATAAACACATTTAATCATTAAAGTTCTATTTAGCTGAGCTAAGCAAAGCTGCACAGTGCAGTGTGCCACACAGCTCAATGCTAAACAAATATAAAGAAAAGAAAAAACTAGGAAAGTGGTGAAATGGGGGCAAGTAGGGGAAAAACATAGTGAAAGACAGTTAGGGATGTGCAGGAATGGTTTAGGAAATAACCATAACTATCCATTTGTTGCACAGAAACAACTGTGCACTTTGACAGAATTTTTAGATGAATCTGGATTCTCAAACCCCAGGGAGAGGGGGGGGTGATGGCAGCATAACTGCATTGTCAAGCCAATTGGACCAAAGTACTTGTGCCAGTAGACATGTGTGTGAAATAGAGAGCTATGTATGGGACAATTTTTTTATTTGGGACAGGTGCTCATTTTTTTAAGGTGAGAGTGGAATGTTTGGGAAGGGACATAGGTATATGTGGGGGAGGTAAGTTGAGTTGGAGAGGGTGCATTTGCAAACAGACAAGACACACAAGACAGCAGACAGGGGTGGTGTGTGACACATGAGGGAGTGAACAACTTGTATGGTGAGGGTGTTGTGGAATGTGAGTCCCATATGCCTCCAGATGGCAGCAGTGTGACTCATGTCCTCACTCATGGGACTGCCAGCACTGCTCCTTCCCTACCCAAAGTTGGCTGCGCTGGAGACTGGGCACCAGGGCGAGGCTGCCCCAACAGGTTGGCCAGTGTGCCCTCAATCTGGCTCAGGCAGTGTTTATAGCTATGATGAACAATCCTGTGCACAATGACCAACAGTTGAGCTTGGTTGACAACAGCCCCTCTGCCAACACTCCCAGGGGGAGACTGGACTCCATTCCCTGAGGCAGTCAGGTAGTGCAGCAGCAGCAGCAGAGGGGGCACCAACGGTCTGGGTTCCAGATGTGCTAGGACCTTGTGCCACAGCTGGTTGAGGCAAGGTAGGTGAATCAGCCAGAACCAGCCTACCTTGATGTGCTGTGGTAATTGAGGTATAGCAATAAGTATAGGTTAGTTATGAACAAATCATTGTTAGTATTAATAGCATGGCAGAACAGTGGAAATAACCCAGTTACATATTAATGCATATTATGTGAAACACAACAATAAATAACAGAACAGTCAGTATGCTAACAGCATGCCAGTAACAGTTACAGCATAAGGCCACAAAAACAGGTAATTTAACAAGGTATGTTAATATGCAACCATAATAATACATAATAATAAAACACAGTTACTATAATAATGTATGTTAATAGTAAACCATAACCAATGAATAACAATAATAAATAAATGAAGATAAGGGGTGGTGAGAGAGAGAAAACAGTCCATTAGTCACATTTCAGGTTATATCCCTAATAACAGTACTACTACTATGTGCTCTACAAGACTGTATTTTCTTTATGTGTACAGTGACTACAAGTTTCCTATAGCTGATGTAGCATGTACATACCTCTCACGCTATTTGCATGGGACACTATGGGCCAAGCAGTAACAACTGCAGGTACACAGCTGCACAGCACACTTGCACATCAGGTGGGCCTATATAACTACCATGGCGTTTTGTGGGCTGAGTTGGTAATACTTTGCAATTCAGGTAATCATTTCCTTGCTAATCCTCTGACAGATGGATTACGCAATAGTAATTATAGTATGTGAAATCGTGACACTTGGGAGACATCTATGTGTACAGTACAGACACTAAATAGCTGTCATGCCTTGGTTGGCAGGCACGAGAATAGTACCCAACAGCTGTGACTGTATAGGTTCATAGGTTCATAGATTAGTACTAAGCTAACTGCCCTTGTGAGCCATTGTAAGCCTAGCCAATCATTCCTTGTGAGACTCAAACCCTGCACCTTGTGTTTGTAAGGCAAACACCTTAACCATTAGGCCACCCTCCCAACCCTTGAAGGAGGAGCATCTGCATAGACTGTATTAGTTCAGCAGTCTCCACCCTTTTTTGCACAAAATACCGGTTTCATGTAAATTAATTTTCCATGGACTGGTCATTGTGCGCATAATAAAGTGTATAATATTTATTTATTTGACATTTGTTTCATGGGAAGGCCTGACTGGACTTAAAGACCATTATCAGCCAAGATCTGGGGAGAAAAGCCTCAGAATACAATATTGGCAAAAATGACCATATAATAAAAAAATGCACATTCTGCTTAACAGGATTACATCAATCTATTATGGTTGAGGAGTACCTTAAACTAATGGCAACCTTATTGACTTTAAGTGTATAAGATCAATATTTACAATCTGTTCATAACATTTGGCTCTGTCCAGCACACCTCTCAACTATACAGATTTTTGCAGAATGTCCAGATTTTTGCTCATACGTTTGCACTTTTTCTCATAACATTGCTGTTTTCTGACAAATCAATGGCAGATCATTGAGGTTTTAAGTCAGGAAATAATGAAAGTCAGTTGAGTTTCATACTTAATACCCATCAGAAAATTCACGGTAAGGCAAAACGTGTATTTCTTTCTATGTTATACATTTGTAAGAAAAGTACCTAAAAGTGTCCCTATTTGTGGGCTTTTGTCTATCCATTATTTATGCCTTTATATAGATTTCCTAATCTAAGTGGTTGAGAGGTATGTGTCCAGATTTATTGTGCAGAAGGTTGGGTGGTATGGTCGAGAGATATGCAAACATCATTGCTGCTCCTGCTGACAGGGATCACTCTTACTCTTCACTCTTTGTCTCTCTGTCTCTCTCCCTCTGTCACAAACACACACACACACACACACACACACACACACACACACACACACACACACACACACACACGCACACATGCACACACACACACACACATACACACACACACACACACACACACACACACACACACACACACACACACACACACACACACACACACACATGGAATCCCTTTTGCATTCATGCACTCATTCACTGCTGTCACGCTCTCCCAATCTCACACACAATCACTTCCATATTCATACCTGCATTCACCCACACATCGTTTGCACACTCTCACGATCTCTAACACACACACAGTTGCTTCCTCATTCATACCTGCATTCACTCACACATTACTCTCACTCTCCTGATCTCTCACATACATAGTCGCTTTCTCATTCATACCTGCATTCACACATGCATCGCTGTCACGCTCCTGATTTCTCACACACATAGTCTCTTTTGCTTTCATGCAATTATTCACTCACAGATGAAGACTGAAACACACACACACACACACACACACACACACACACACACACACACACACACACACACACACACACAGAATCTTCTACTTTCATGCATGTATGCAATCACACACACAGACACATAAACACCCTCTTGCACACATTCACCTTTTCATTTCTCTCCATACATGATGGCCCTGTATCAAATGATCCATAGCCTTGTACCAGTCTACAGCCTGATAGTTGGGGACCACTGTAATTATTGACTGCAGCAACTTTGAAATGACATTCCAGGAATACAGGTATGCCAGGATTACACAGCTTTTTTCGGACAGGACATTGCTAATGAACACACTTCTTGTTATTAATTTTTAATAGTCTGTGACATATAAAAACACAATTATCTACTTATAATATGAGCTACCTCACTCTTTGCCTGTAGTTCATGTGGAGAAAGAAACAGTGAGCATTACATGACTGCTACTGTAATATTTACTGCTATAAACCACTGGATTTGAACCATGGACTGTGTGTGGCAAAATGTACTATTTACAGAACATTTAACAGACTGAACTACTGAATCACTGCTTATTACTGAATGACTGGTATTTGCCTAAAGCTCACCTGGAACCATATTATGACTTGGTAGTACTACTATAGTGTTATACTAGACTGCATTGACATTAGAATGCACATGCCTGGAATACAAGCATAACAATCAACAAAGGTATACTCATGTTATTGTTAGTGGTTTGAAATATCTGTAAAGTCAACAAAAAATATCAGCTCATGGAGTAGGCTATCTCATCCATATACCTTTATTACCTGAAGTCTGTGGATGACAGAGTGTTATGTGATGATACTGGCCTGGAGACAGGCTTGAACAGTACTATGAGTTATCCAATACAGTTTGCAGACAATAGATTTGCATCCTGCAGCTATTACAATATTATACTTGACTACAGCAACCTTACCTTACAGACACAATGCATACAGCTCTTCTGCAATGGTTATGACAAGAATTCTGATGTACACCATTTTCATTGCTGTTACTGGAATTGTTTCTTGGTTTTATTGAACAACAGTTGTTATTATTCATTTATTGCACTACAGCTCTAATTCCACATTTATTGCACTACAGACTTTATTGTATATATACTTTATTGCAGTTAATACTTTACTCTTTTTTTCTTATTGCACTACAGTTAGCATAGTGCATCAGTACTCACCACACTCATGGTGTAACCTGACCAAGCGCCAGGTATGAGACTTGACATTGTGAGCCCTCTGAACTGCAGCTTTTGGGAGAGAAGCACACCATTATACATATCAGTTTTGCAGACATTCATCTAGCATTTTGTTAGGACAGCAGAAAACATACTTACATACATGTGGGGCATTCCCTACCCTCGCTTCTTGGACCTAGGTGTCCAAGGTTCTCCTCTTTTGCCTTTTCAGGTCATCATGGTGGTGATGACACTGATCACCTGTACAGGGGATACCAGTAACAATGGTAAGTTCTGTGGCCAACTGATTCGGCCTCCTCTTTACACTCCAAACCCTGGAGGGTCTATATTAGAAGACCAAATGTTTAGGTGATCGAACACCTAAACATCAATCTTTTAATATCGAAAGCAAAAAACGGTGAATGGCTGATATAACGCAGGGAAAGATTTCCCTTGGCCGTTCACCAGAGTATCCTATTTCCCTACTGTTGAGCGATCTTGGAATTGGTATATTTAGTTAGGGGTTGTGGAGGTCAAAGCTCTCCACTTAATTTAGATATAAAGTAATGTTTTTGTGTTGTGGCCGAAGGACGTGTTTCCCTGAGATGTTTGACATGGTGTGGTTCGATATTAGCAGATCAATGTTTAGGTGTTCGATCACCTAAACAGTCGTGATTCTAATATAGACCCACCCTGGAAAATGCCCTACAACAACCTATTGTCATGGATTTTAACAAGGAGCCCAACCATGAGCCTGGACTCCAGAATGCCCCCCCCCCCCGTGCCCAAAAGCAAGAACCTTCTCCTGCACAGCCAGCCATGTCTGCATTAGATAAGACTTCAAAGACTGATGCAGAGACCCTATTGTACTTAATATAGGCTGTCAAAGAGCACCATTTAAAAAAAGTGCCACATTGCTTAGCAGTGCAAAAACCAGCCAAGTAGAGCTGAGCAGTGAGCAAACATGCACAATCAAGGTTTAAGTGAAGCTGAGCACTGGTCAGACATAGGCAGTTTTTAACATTTTTATGTGGTGCTTAGCAGGATTTAGCACTGTTAAACAGAGTGCAGTGGAGCCATATTTTAAAAATGGGTTCATAATGTGTAAAACAAAAGTACATACGTGTTTTCCCTTCCATGTATTTGAACCCTGGACCTACTACACAAGAACTCACTACACAAGAACCAACAACTCTACCCAGTTAGCTAAGTGGATATTAAGAAATCCTGTATACCTTCAAATATACAACTGCTTTACCAGAAAGGCTCATCCAGACTCTGCTACACTTTGCTATGAAGGAAAGGTTAGTTTGCTTTTATTTTTTGTATTTTGTATTACTTTATTGCCTTTTTATATTTTGAATACTGTGGCTTGTTTTCTTTACCTTGTGTTTTGTGTGCATTCTGCTTTAACAGCATATTAAAACTTCAAAAGAGACCACAGCTCTATCTCTTCTGAGTCAGGCAGAAATTTGTTCCCACCCTCCCACTCAATTACAGTTGTCTTGTTAAATACCACTGTCTTTCTAGTTGCCTGCCTCTTATGTTAATCTGACCATATATCTCATTTCCTCTCTACTTTCACTGGCTTGTGTGAGTAATCACAAAATCATCATTTTTGAAATCCCTCCCCTTCAACTATTTAAATTTATTGGCCATCCTACTGTATTCCATAGTACCAGAATACAAAAGTGACCACCCCTTTCAATCCATCTTGCTGTTTTAAAAAAAGTAACTCTCTACTAAACCTTAACTTTTTAAACAGGTAAAACTTAAGTTACCTACTTTCACATCTAACTTCTCTAGTGCACACTGCAGTGTGCATTTTTTTCATCTTACCTTTAAGCATCCCTGTGACTAGCACTTTCTCTAATACCTGCTGGAAAGAAATAGGAAGCCTTAAACTGATACAAGCACTCAACTCTCCTTGTTAATAAGGAGAAATTAATAGTAGGCACTAAACAGTCTATAATTGCAAAGTACCTTGCTAAGGTAAGGGAAAACAGCTCCTGTACTTTACAAAAAAAAAAAAAAAAAGCACCAAACCAGGCATGTCCAAGGGTCAGCTTCCGGTGATTTCTCCTGTCCACCTGGTGAATCTGGGCATACTGGGGCAATGCAGCAATTGCCTCATGTACGCAGAAAACCCTCTCCTCCTACCACCCAACACTACAACCTGTGAGAGATGCACTTACATAGCCAAAATGGAAGCAAAGCTCTCTCCACCCAAGATTGTGCTGGACAGTCTAGAGGAGAAGGTTAGCACCCACACTACACCTCAAGCAACACATAGCCCTTCTAAATCCACACCACCAACACCCACATATAGCAACACTAAATCCATATACACAGAGGCCCTTAACTGTAACCTGCCCAAGCAACAAGGACCTCTGAAGCTGAAACGCAAACACCAATCACAACCAAAGTGTCACATAGTTCACAACACCAGTGTGCCACCCAGCAACAGACCCAAAGGCAAGACAACGTACCTAACACTTTAGTCATAGGTGAGACTATAGTCTGGCACACTGGTTTCCCACTCACCAGGTTGAACAAGGAGAAAATTACAGTCAGCTGCCTGTCGGGAGCCAGGATCCACCACATAACGCATGCACTCAAGTCACTCCACAAGAAATACAAATATGACTCTGTCATTGTCCATGTTGGAGTGAATGACTTAAGACGTACCTCCCTGGACTACATGAAAAGAGACATGGAAGAGCTCTCAGATCATGTGGCCCAGGCAGGTATAACACTAGCTCTGAGTAGTATCCTGCCTTCGCCCAGAATGATACCACAATATAAGGACAAAATGACTGACTTCAACAATTGGCTAAGCTTCTGGTGTCATTCAAAGGGGATCCAGTATCTGTCTGCCTGAGACGACATGACTGACAGACCACGATGCCTTGCCAGAGATGGTCTGCACCTGTCGCCCCTGGGTTTCAGGTTACTGGCTAAGGCTCTTGCCACCCCTATAGTGCCTTTTTTAGGCAAAGTTCAAAGGACAAAACCACCACTGTAACAGGTACAAGCATGCAAAATCTGAAGGTAATGCTACTCAATGCTAGAAGTCTAAACCTCAAAATGCACTCTCTCGAGGCACTCCTAAAAATGGAGAACATCAATATCTGTGCAGTAACTGAGACCTGGTTCAAGGCTCCAGAGAACACTCCTGCAATACCAGGCTACAACTCTTACCACAATTTTCGGCCACCAAACCAGGACCAAAACACTAAAGGTGGAGGAGTGTCAATATTCACCAAGGATATTCACACCCCCAGGCTAGTTGCCCAACACAATGCATCTGAAATTCTCCAGGTGCAACTAACACTAGGTAAGACTGCAATCCAAATTATAGCTTGCTACAGATCCCCCAACATACCCCAAGATTCTCACTACACCTTTCTAAACATACTGGAAAATATTAAGATAGAACCAAACACCCTAATACTGGGTGATTTTAACTACCCTGCGATTAACTGGGAAAACTACTCATGCACCAACACCTTTGCCCAACGGTTCTTGGAATTCATAAATTCCAACACCCTGGATCAACTAATCCATAGTCCCACCAGGGGCTCCAGTATCCTAGACTTGGTCATTATGAACATGGGAAATCGATGCTCCACACCTATGCTCACCCCCTCATTAGTCAGGTCTGACCATAAGCTAATCACCCTTAACATCCACATCCTACCCCCACCCCCCAGTAAGGAAACCTCCATAAAAAACTTCTCCAAAGCCAACTTCATGCTACTCAAGTCAGAAGTGACAAACTTCATGACACCCATGCAGACAGGAACTGAAAGTTCAACTGCTGAATCCTACACTAAGGCACTGTATGAGCACATCCACTCATGCATGAATTGTGCCATCCCAAATAGAGCCAAGATGCTCTCATCCAAAAAAGGAAGCCAATCTGGTGGTCCCCTGCCATAAACAAACTTTACAACAAAAGGAAGAAACTGTTGCAGAAAAGAGGAAAATCCCAGGATGCAAAAAACTCCCTTACCAGCCTCAGTAAGAAACTGAGATCCCTCATAAAATCCTCCAAAGCTAGTTACAAAAATAAAATTGCCAAAGATTCCAAAGACAACCACAAGGCATTCTATAACTATGTCAGGAATCTAAATGGCAATGCTCAGATCTGTTCTGAGCTAAAACAGAATGGCATTAAATATACTGATCCCAAGGATATTGCCAATATCCTGGCAAATCAATTCAGTACCAACTTCACCCATGTCTCACCCCCTAAATGGCCCATCTCAATACCGGAAGATTGCCAAATTCCGGTAATAACAGCCACACAGGTAAAAAACACACACTCCAAAGCTAAGAATACAGCATCCATGGGACCAGATGGCATCCTGGGCTGTGTACTACATTAACTACAATATGAACTGGCAACTCACCTAAGTGTCATGTTTAATCATAGCCTCACCTTAGGTTTCATGCCCACTGACTGGCGCAGAGCTACAGTTATCCCACTCCACAAGGGGTGATCCACCTTGGATCCCGGAAACTACCGTCCCATCAGTCTGACGAGCCTTATCTGCAAGGCCACGGAGCATATTATCATTGAACTTATAAACAAAGACATTGGCAACCTTCAAACACTGGACCCCACACTGTTTGGGTTCATGAAGGGCCGATCTTGTCACCTGAACCTGATTGACTTCTTTGAATCTGTCTTCAGAGACATGGACAAGGGTAAGGTGGTCCACGCAGCCTATCCAGACCTTCCCAAGGCCTTTGACACCATCCCCCACTCTGGAATCATAGATAAACTTACTAAGCTGGGCATTAATCCCTATATCATCCAATGGGTTGCTAACTGGCTTACTGATAGAACCCACACTGTAAAAGTAGCCGACTCCAAATCCAGCTCCAGACAAGTGACAAGTGGAGTACCTCAGAGTTCAGTCCTGGGATCACTCTGGTTTGGCATCTACTTCTCTGAAGTACAGGCCAATACTAAGGGACTCTGGCTAACAAAGTTTGCAGATGACTGCAAACTGGGAGCCATTATTGAATCCCCAAATGATGTGGATACTCTACAAAAAGTCCTTACAGAAACCAATGCTTGGTCCCAGAGCCATGGGCTCAAGCTCAATGCCAAAAAATGTATAGTTATCCCCTTTGGGAAAAAACATGTACCCATGAATTACCATATATGTAGCAGTACACTAAACACCGAAAGTGTGGTAAGAGACTTAGGGACATAGGTGGACAGTGGTCTCACCTTCGATAAGGACATCACCACAACAGTCAGGAAATCCTTCTATGTGGCACACCTCATCACTAAGGGCTTTTCATCCAGAAAAAAGGAGGCAATTGTTCCACTGTACTCATTCCTCATTAGACCCACTATAGAATTCAACACTCCATTTGGTTTGTACCTCTCAAAACATCTGCAACAACTGGAAAGGCCGCAGAAACACCTCACTAAAAGAATCACAGGCCTAAAGCAGATGACCTACGCTGACCACCTTAAAAAACTCCAGCTATACTCTGTCACATATTGTCTACTCAGAGGCGATCTCTGCTTAACATACAAGGCCACGTCAAACCCAGAGCTGTTGGACATGGTACACTTAAAGAAATCCCAGTCCCCCAGAGCCACACGCTCCAGGGATCTAAACCTTGTCATCACAATAAATGTAACATGGTGGAGGGATAGGTTCCTGATCCACAGACACCCCAGACTTTGGAATAGATTGCCCATACATGTCAAGCAGAGTACCTCTTTGGCCCTCTTCAAAAGGAACCTTGACGATTGGATGGGAGAAAGGAAATTCACCCCAAGGATCACGTCATTTTCCCTACTAGACAGGGGTCCAGGAGAGTAAATAGTGTGGAAAGAAATAGCCAGGGAATTGTTATGACTAGGCTTGTATAGGCCCTAGGGCTGATAGCCTAGTACCAACCTATGAACCTATGAGCTACCTGTTAGCAGTGCTGAGCATCATACTGTGCCGCCACAGCATGCTTAAATATACCTTTAAATAAATAATTAATTACATCTGTTTTTCTATTTTTAGATGTTAGTCAGATGTCTGCTACCTTATATGTTTGCACAGCTTAGCATTGCTGCACTCTGCCTGTTGCCACACAAACATGCATTCTTTTTTTAAAACAAATTCTTAAAATAAAAAGAGGAGATTGCGGAAGGCTCAACATTCTCTCCAGCAATGGTTAGCTGCTACACCTCTCACTACACTGATTCAATATCAATGTTCCCCGGCTCTACCTCAACAATGAACTATCAATAATATGCATGACGCTCTGCCAAGGGGGAAACGTGGCTGTGTACATGGATACATTCAATGCTGGCTTTACAAAGAGCTTATTAAATCCTGGGGTATATGTATATCTCTCTCTCTCTCGCTCACTCTCTATCTCTCTGTATATACATATATATATATATATATATATATATATATATATATATATATATATATATATATATATATATATATATATATATATATACATTTCACTTCAGTGTCTCAAAAGCCTGAAAACCTGAAT
>NC_056749.1:856678903-856818903 GCF_019279795.1 Protopterus annectens
GTCGGACTGCCGAGCATTCCAAAAATCCACGCCCTTGCAAGTCTGACACTTGGGAAATGTCTACTTACATGAGTGAGTCCGCGCAAATGTGTACATACCCAGCACTACACTCCCCCATATTCTAAACCCCTGTACAATTATAAAATGTAAAAACATTTTTTTTATTATTTCCGATATAGCTGCCCATATTTGCACGTGTTTGCACGGGTTTGCCCATTGCTTAGCTACAGTTAGCAGTTTAGACACTGAAGATGATAATAATAAACTTATATGCAAATTAAGAGAAATAGTGATAGCGTAGTGTTAGAGCCTTTGCCCAAACAGGAGGCATTCCCGGTTCGAGTCCCACCACTCCCCCTTCTATTTTCTGTTGGAAATCTGTATATAAAATTAATTCCTGAAATTTATCATTTAAATTTTTGTAAAAAGCATTGAAATGGCGTATGTAGTAGTGAACGAATTTTATATATATATATATATATATATATATATATATATATATATATATATATATATATATATAAGAAGGTGAAATGGTTATGCATGCTGATGGATGCATAAGTAACGTATCTTAAGCAATGTGAAGCACTGCTAAGCAAAGTTTACCAGTATTAAGCATATTTAAATGTAATTGCTCATAGCTGCGCACTGTGTTGACTAGCACAATGGCTTTGTGCGTAGCTGCGCATCGCGCCAACTAGCGCAAATAGAACATGTTTGCGTGGAGTTGCACTCCATGCTAACCAGCGCAACATCGGGCAACGTAGCGCAATGTAGAGCAACGTCGGGCAAAGTTGAGCAAAGTCGGCTAAACACAGCCACATCTCCTAGCCGGTCTGGCCAGTAGTAAAATAAAAAGCAATGACAGGGCTTGAACCCAGGATACTGTGCACCATAATCACAGTACTGGACCACTAAGCCATGACAGCATTTCACAACCATGCACTTTCAACACACACATACATATCAATGGAAGTTTACCCATTGCTAAGCAGGTGTGCCTTCAGCTGAGTTTTTTCAAAACTGGCCAATCACAAATAAGTGCGGGAAATTAGGCATATTTAAGCTCCATAGGCAGGAATACTTGCCATAACTGGTAGTAGCTCCCATCTGCAGGCAGCATGGCCGGTGCTGGAGAGGGCTCTCGATTTTGAGCACAACGTTGGGGCATTGAGGAGTTAAAAGTAATGGTTTGGCTCCTTGTCCATAATCATGAGGATAGACTCCTGTGGGGCCAGTACCAGGGCACCCAATACAAAGTGGAAGCCTGGAACTATCTAGCTCATGAACTCACCAGTTCCACAGGTGTCCCTCGGAGTGGTGAGCAGGTCAGACACCACCACGCAGACATGAAGAGACACAAGGAGGATAAAATGGACCAGTGGATCCAGGAGGTCCGTGGGATGGAAAATGCCCCACTACTGTGTAAATAGCCGTGGAATTAAGTATGTAAGAATTGCTATTCTAGTCTATACTATGAATAGGTATGTCTCAATATCACTTCATTTACTTCACAGCTGCAGGTGTCTGTGCTGCGAACCAGCAAGCCTATGCAGATAGGCTGCTAAGGCTATGCAACCAGGCAGGTTAGTAATTATTCTGCATGTACTGTTATATAAAATAAATGAGAGAGCCTGAAAAAAGTGTTTTAACCCAATAAATAAAGGTATAATAATTCTTTAGTAATTATTGTGCATGTACTGTTATATAAAATAAATGAGAGAGCCTCTAGAAAAGTGTTATAAGTCTTTAATAAAGGTATAATTCCTGGAGTGTGTCTGTGTCATTTTCTATGATATGTTGTACTCTTGCATTATAAAAATAGTACTGTTGTATTAAGTGCTGTTAACCAACACTTGGGTAGGCCCATATAAAGTGGATGAAGGGAATGCCAGTAGCTTTTAAGCATATTTACAGTCCTCAACTGTTGGTTCATGCCCAGCATGTACAGGTTAATCTGGCACATGAGTATCTTGGTATTGTGTTTCCCAGAAATGTCAGTGTTCTGCTAGAAATGTAGGGAGCTGTTAACATATAACTGATAATTTCACCTGATCATATCTAGATAATTATAGGAAAGTAGAGCTGTCAGTGTACCATCTCATCAGTAGTGTGTCTGAGCAACTCACAAAATATGTAGCAGTAACATCTGCATCCCGGACAATTTGTATGTCAGATACAGCTCATGTATATAAAGATCTAGCAAAACCCATTACACAATTTAAGGACAATTGGGTAATGTAATAATACATGTAGGGGACATATAACTGCAGTTAATAGGAATGTAGTGTAAACTAGAATGATATATAAGTTGTTAAGGGAGCTATGTTTTTCCACCCTACTGTATGTGCATACAAATGCAACTCCACACCTCAATGGAGTATGTCTAATCTCAAAACATTTGTTGGGACATATGTCCTATTGGTTTATAAATATCTGCATTTATTTCGATGCATGTGCCCTGTTCAAATACCACAATATTGGTGGGCTGTTGCCATCAATTAAACTTGCATGCTGTTGTAATGTCCACTGTTGTTCTATGTATACATGTGTTATGCTTGCTGTTCAACTGTTGGAACTCTGGTGTGTTGGGTTAATGGGAATACTTCTGCATGCTGTTATAACTAATTGGGAATGCTGTTGACTGTTACTAACCCATATTTTCATTAAATCCTCCAAAACATAGAACGTATGGGAAGGCCGGTCCCAGCAGACCCACCTGTCCCACCTCAGCTGGCGATGGCACCTGGCACTAGCAGGTCTGGTGCCCTACCTGGGACCTCCTCCTCCATTGACATGTACCACCTTCAGGTGGATGCACTGCAGGGGATGGAGCTCATCCCCACCATGCAAATGTGGGTGGAGGAGGGCCACATATCACCCTCCAAACGGTCTGGGCTGTGGTGCATAGAGAGATTGAGCGTTCTGTCACTGATCCTCTACGCCAACTTGAGGCACGAGTGGCGCTACTCATGGGTGAGCCTGCCCCTCCTACGCTGCCCCCAGCACAGTCACCCTCTGGGCTGTGAAGGTGCAGTGGTGACTGCCCATGGGTGGGGATCTCAGTTCCACTGTTGCCATCTGTGGGCTCATGGGCTTGCGATTTCCAAACATCCTTCCCCGTCAATGGTGTTCACCCACCACATGTGTCATATTCCACCCCTGTATGCATCTTGTTTGTCTTGTCTATTTACCTCCCCAACCTACTTCCCCAAATATACCTACTTCCCCTACCCCACATTCCACTCTCACCTGAAAAAAAGGGCAATCTGCTCCCAAAAAAAAATACATCCCATACATAGCTGCCCATTTTGTGCACATGTTCGCTGGACACATAAAATGGAATTTAACTGGCAGTGCAACATACTTTGTTGTCCTCACCCCTCTCTCAGGGGTGGAAGGTTTCATATTTCCCTCCAAATTTATTGCATATGCACAGCTGTTGCTGTTAAAGAAATGGACAGCTATGGAACTTCCCTACACCCGTCCTGCACATCCCGAGCTGTTTTCCCTACTGTCTTTCCCTCTTTGTGCCCCTTTTTCACCACTTTTCTATCTCCCCATTTTCTTTTCTTTCAAAGAAATGAGCATGGGGGTTAGCAGGAGTAAGCTCTTTTAAGCAGTAGTTAGCGGGTTTACGCCAGTGTGCGCTTCTGTGCGCTTAGCTAAGCATTGCTAAGCATCGTGCAAACCCGCTTACAGCTGCTTAAAAGTGTCTTAGTCACTCTGTATGTGAGGACCCTTGTTCTGCTCAGCAGCAAAATAAAACACCTCTGTCAGTCTCGAACCCGGGACCTTGTACACACTACACTGCATGAAGTACCACTAAGCCACGGTAGATATACAACATGTTGGTGCTGAAATAAATATATCCTGCATCAGAGTGACTGAATGTAAAGGTAAAATAGGAATGCCATAACACACAACTTGTTCTGTGGATCTTTACCAGCAGTTGTGGAATTGCCTTACATGACTGTGATAAGAGAAGCAGCCATTCTAGCAGGAAATAATGTTACAGCAGCACTTTACAACCCCCACACAGTATCATAGCAGGATAAACACTGGCATATCTGATTAGGGCAGAGGCCATACCTCCCAAATGTGCCTAATTTTCAGGGATGTTCCTGATTTTGAAACAAATTTTAGCTGTGTCCCTCTGAATCCCTCTGAAAAGTACTGACGTTGGCCAGAAAGGTAGAGAATTACACTTAATGAATAATGACAATAAGTAGGAGTTAGACACTGCTTGTACTTCAGAAAAGGTGTATTAATCCATATGCTCTGGTTCTCTTAACTTAATGGCACTAATATTTTAAATGTGTACCTCACTTTTACTTACTTTTCCCTGAGTCTGTTCAAATATGTACCAGAGTGTTTGAGAGGCCTGGAAGAGGCAGAAACACACAGGCATATCAGCTTTTCTTTTGTTACACACTGTGCAAATAGCTTTGGAAGGAGTTCCAGAAGCATACCCTTATGTAGGAGTACACCACTGAAATATCAAAGGATGTAGCCATGTACTGGTAGCAACCAACTGTAACAATGCCATTGTTCCAGTGCTGAAAAGACCGGTGTGGTGCACAGACAAAGAATAACAGGCTAACCTCTGGCTACCATGTGGATAGGTCCACAGTTGGGAGCTATGCAGACAAACCACTTGCCTCGATAAACTAACAGGTACACAGCAACCCTTTAAGTCCTGCAAGATAAAATTCACACAATAATACGTAATGCTCTCTGTACTTCTGCACCCCTACCCGAATGTAGAATATACCTGTGTGTTCAGGGTCAACCAAGGATGTAGGTAGGCATACTCAGTACTGAAATTTGTCCAGTTTTCTTGAGCAGCCTGTGTTAATGTCAACACTAAAAAAGCACAAAGTGTTCAGAAGTGAGTAAATTAATATTCACAGTATAGCACTTCACAAACAATTCATGTGCCAAAGGAATACATCTCAATAACTAGTTTTGTATGGCAGTTAATTGTACAATTAGAAAATAAAGGACATACTCCCATGTATCTTGGGTTAGCATTTTGAGTGGTGAGTACAATTCTACACTGACAAGTGTGTACTGGAAGCAGCAACATTCAGGTCTGAGTACAACATTTAAAACACTGGCTACACCCCTGGCTTCAGATATAAGAACTATACCAACCTTCTGCTTTAAACAACAATGTCCACAACAAACAAGAATGATCCCCATCCTGGAAACTGAAAGGACCACGCCTTCCTGAGTTAGCAATTTATAGAATTGGGTTGCTATGACAGTGATTACTGCAATTACCACACAGCAGGCTGCATGCAATTAGCAAATGGTGGCCACCAATTGGTGCAGAGGCCATCACATGCACATGTGCAAATACCTATAAAAGCAGGCTGTAATTGCTGCCAACAAACTCAATCACTCTATTGCAGAGACTGACAGAGAGAGAGAGATAGTGAAAAGCAAAAGGAAAAAGAAAAAGAAATAATACCAACTCATACAAAGGAAAGGTATGTAACAGATATGTATTTACTGACATAGTAGATGTTTTTGAAGAGTACTCTACATAATGTGAACCATTTATATGTGGCAGCAGTACGTATCTATGCACAGATGTTCTGCTTAACTACTACCATGGACAATTCAGTTTGTACCTGTGGGCAGTGGGACATAACTGTGAAATGTGTAGCTCTGCATTAAATGTCAAACACCTGATCCATGTTATCTGTGTTCTGTACAGTAGTGTGGCCAATGGCTGTTTGGGGATTAGCCCAAACATTTATATAAACATGGGTGTGACAGAGTAACACATGCATGATAGTCATATTAAAGTGTAGCTTAGCATTGGCAACTGCTGTACCAGGCTAGTATGCTAATCTAGCATTTGGAGCTATATATACCCCCTCTAATGTTACTGTGTGTTCACATGTGATACCTGTGCATGTTGCATCAAGGCCCAACCGTTCCGCTGTGAGGTTCAGGGACTTACAACAATGTGGACCTTGTTTGTGTATAGCACACACATATGGAGAGATATATATGTGTCATATATATTAACATCTGTATATGTGCATAGAGCAAGGGACATTTTGCAACTGTTTGTGATGGTGGACATATATTGGCCACATCTGTGCATAGATACGTACTGATGCTCATAAGCCTAGTACTTATACAGCAGGAACTTCTTATTTTAACATTTGTTAATGTCTGTTATGTACTTCACAGATAAAGATTCTAGTTGTCTACTGATGTACTATGTTCTTCATCTGTAAATATGTTGTAAGTAATTGCTATGTAAATTGTTAATCACTATGTAATCCAATGTAACTACTGTCTGTTTATTTTAACTGTGGAGCTTGTCTCCCCGGGCCTCTGCTGAAAATGGACCTACGTCCAGTCGGACACTCCTGGTCAACAAATATAAATAAATAAATAAATAAATAAATAAATAAATAAATAAATAAATAAATAAATATGTTGGTGAAGGTTGTTATGAGCATATTTGTATGTAGGTTTTAGTGTGTGACAAACAAGACAGCATACAGTAACACTGTGGGTGTTTTGTTCAGTTTGCAATGTTGCAGCCAGTGAGACCTACTAAAGCTACCTGGGCTGTGAAAACTTTCAATGCATTTCTCACAAGACTGTGCGATATTATTACATTACTGTATACATCACATCCTTTGTATAATTGATATTCCCACCATGAAAGGTGGACTGTATATGTGCCTGTATGTATATATATACACCAATGGATGTGTATATGTATGTAATATATATATATATATATATACACACACACACACACACACACACACACACACACACACACACACACACACACACACAGAGTCATATATACTCATACACACCCACATCTACTTGTTGCAATAGATTCTATGTAAAGTTGAGTGAGTGTAATGGCCAATGTGTTGGTGAATATGTCAAAGGTGTATTTGTGAGATAGCTTAGTGGGAAACTGTTTCTGTCATGGTATTATGGGTCCTTGCTTTGATCCCAGCAAAAGCTGTGTATGCTGTTGCGAGGCAGATAAAGCACTATGGCATACAGTCTGATGTAGTCCCTTGGTGTTAACTGGGGTTTGTCATTGGAGGCTAAAGCACTACATGTATGCTTATTGATTGGTACTGATGTTGAATCGAAATCATGTATGTACTGTAGTACTACTTGAAGTTCTGGGCCTAAACAGCAAAGTATGCTGTATGTCCACATTACTTGGAACCACTGTTTTTTGTGGTCCCTGTAGTCACCACAGATTACATTCCTCAAGTTTAAGGTTTTGTTAGTACTGACTCACAGTACTGTATGGTACACACGTAAAGCTTATCTGGGTTTCCATACCTTTGTGTCTTGTAATTATGTCTGATGTGTGTGTGGGTATGGCTGTAACATGTCCTCTGTCATATGTGTGTTACAACATATAACTGTGAATCTAGCAACATTTATAGTTTACTACAGCAGTATGGCACCTATATTCACAATTGTGCACATATTTTGGCCACGGGTTTGCCATCAACAAGTTGTGTGGTATAATGGTAATACTGTAACTGGACCTTACAAACATTGTGATGGATGACATATTTCTTTATGCATTGGCTTGATCTATATCTGCTGTGGCTAGGTGGTGCATTGTGTTGCATACAATGTGCCAGGTACTCTTGCATAGTCTTATATAGTGATTTTATTTTGTTGCTGTGCAGAACATGGTTTATTATATAGAGCATGCCAGGCACTTTCAAGCAGTTGTGGGGTGAGCACTGATAAGTGGTACTGAAAGTGTTTAATCTCAGTCAGCTAACAGGTTGCTATATATGGCAGTTCAGTGATATCTGTACTGTATAATGTTAAATGTGCCATATGACTTGGTCATACATATATTTTCTTTATGTCTTTCAGGGATCATGGCACACCATAGAAATCGTAGCTACAGTAGTGCTGAAGAGGAGAGTCTTACCAGCTGTATGATTCAGTAGTACAGCCTACTATTCTCCAGAACCAGCTAAGACCAGCAGGAGCATACTGCAATGTGGCAAGATGTTGTCCGGAGGCTAAATGAGGTAGGCCTGCATAACCGGACATATGAGCAGGTACGCCACCACTGCAGTGATCTACTTAGACATGTCCATCAGCGTGCTTCTGATGTATGGACACAACAGCTTGCAACAGGTGGTGGGGTTAACATCCATCCCCCTCACCAGAGTGGAGGAGCTGCTCCTGAGCCTGTCTGCTCCTGAGCCTGGTGGCACCTGCCCAACAACAACAGCAGCAGACATTTACCATGATTGAGGTTGGAGCCACCCAGCAAGAACACATGGAACATGCAGGTAACATGGCATATCTGTAGACTACTGTTACCTCTATTGGTAGATCATGCATATGTGAGATGTGTACTGTGTAGTTAGAAGATGTGGAGCCTGTTGTTGTGCAATACTGATCATTTGGAACATAATCTGTAGGCCTGTGAATGTAAACTGTTCTACTGTAAGATTGCAAACCCACAGTAGCAATGCCACAGTTGTCGTCAGTAACAAACTGTCTCATATCTATGTAGGTCCCTCTGGCGTGACAGCAAGACAGCATACAGATGCTGGTGAGTGTGTTCTACATTTATTATTGTAAATAAAAAGTGCATGTCATAGTTAAGGTGTAGGCCATGCGTACATGTAACACACCTATCCATAATGCATGCTGTGCATGTTTGCTGTGAGACCACGCACATCTCACTAATGTGATTAGCTGCTTCAAACACATGCAATACACAGACCATCTCAAACAAATGTGGTTACCCTGTAGTGACCATTGGATAGGCAGAGTTGATACACAACATGCACATAACATACACAACTATGTCATACACAGAACATGTTAACATGCTACACATGAAGGATTCACAAACCCTCTGTAAAGTCACACTCCAGTATCCCAAATGTCATCCACACAGCACATATAATATACCTGAGGGGTAGAGGCCTATCATGGGGCAGTGAAACATTCTGCAACATACAACACATTCATGTTAGGGAATGCTCCTTATTGGCCTCCTTACAAACCCACGTAACAACTGGTTGTGAAATGGTGAATGTAGCCATGGTAGTGCAGTTCCGGTAGAGCATGATAGGTGCTGGTTTGGGACACATTTGTAGCCTTGAGTGACCACATGATGCTTCATGATGATGGCTTATGGCACTACACCTCATCCAGTTATTGTATCCACAGTACTACACATAGCTTTCATTGCTATACACCTCAATGTTGTGTGTGTGCAAACATATGCACCTGTAAACAATATGCATACCAATCACCATTTGCACAACTGACACATATATGTCTTCTGATGCTATTGAGTGGCTAGGTCATATGACACACATTGGGTATGTGTGATGTTTAAATTTGCAGTTGTGATTTAGCATGCCATGTCATGGATGACACTGGCATGTCCACAATATGATCTACACTCACCATAACTACTGTATATTGGGTATGTGGACCAATGGTATTCCATTAGTTATACATGCACCACTGATCTTGCATGCATACACATCATGCATGAGCTAAAACTGTGTCCACAACTATTTGCTACAGACACAGAGGCTATAACCAGAATTGGATATCTATGTGACACACAGATACACATCCAGCCATGGTATGTAGGCCTGTGAGTGATGGTGCACAGTACATTACAGAGTTTTGAATACTTGCACAGCAATGTTGTGTCCATGTATGCATTGCGTTCCAGGGGGAGGCCAATCACCGAACAACAAAACACATGCATCAAAGCCATGTATACTGTTAGTAACAAGGACTGTCTACACTTGCACTGCATGCTGTTGAGCAACACATGTCCTGCATGCTGACATGTGTGATATGACTGTTTTGCTTGTGATACTGTACCCACCATCAGCTGCTATTGAGTATGTTCTGAGATTGCTGGCAGTGTGTGTGTGTGTGTGTGTGTGTGTGTGTGTGTGTGTGTGTGTGTGTGTGTGTGTGTGTGTGTGTGTCTGTCTGTCTGTGTGTCTGAGTGTGTGTTTGTCTGGTTTAGTAAGGAGTGTATTTGTGTGTGTGCATGTGTGCATGTGCATGTGTGCATGTGGTCTGACATCATGTACAGGTCTTAAAGTGTGTTTCCTGTTTTCCTCTCACAGGTGCTGAGGTGGGGCTGGTTCAGTGCAGCAGGGAACCTGATGTCACTGACAGATAGTGATAATGAGGATAGGTGTGTTGAGGCACAGGCAGGTTTGTCAGGGTCTGTTGTTGGGCCACCAATTGACAGTACACAAGTCTCCACCCCATCCATGCACACAGTCATACTGCCTGTACATCCATCATCATCAATGCCCTTAGCAGAGGGACAGTGTACAGTTGGCACTGGCCAGGACAGTGTGGTATCTATGGTACATGCATCAGGACACAGCAGCCATAGCCAGATGTCTGGAATGGTACCACATAGGCAGATGCCCAGGGGTTCTCTTCAGAGCACTGCTGGTCATCATGCCCCTGGCAGATGTGCCCCAACCCTTACAACCACACGCATGTTCCAGGCTGTCATGGAGGCACAGGCACATATAGAGCGGTACACCAGACAGGGACTAAGGGCACAGAGGGCTCATAACACCTCTGTAAATGACAATATCTGTGACCGAGCAGGTGCCATATGTAATTATACTGAGGTCATTGATAGACATTGGGGTGAGACATTAGATGTCCTCCACAATGTCATGTCCATGTATCAGGACAGTGCGGGACAGTTGAGATGCTGACGTGGATGTATGCCAGCAACATCATCAGCTGGCAGTTGCTGTGGATGTCCATTAAGTCATAGCTGCTCCCGTAGTGCCAGTACCAGCCCCAGCAATGTTGGGGGGGCTGTCCATGGACCGTCCTAGAAGACCACGTGCACGTGGCTCTGGCCAGTCCCAGTAGGGACCTGGATCCAGTGGACATATGTCAACCTCTGAGGATAGTACACAGTCTGGATTAGTACCTGATACTGCCTGTAGCACCCCTGCCAGGCACAGGTCCTGTATCCATGGCCAGAGATGGCGATCTGTAAAGCCTGCCAGGTACAGTCTGTAGCTGTCTCACAAATCCCTGTATATGGCAGCCACATGGTGGAACTGTGTGCATGCAGACACACACACACATAAACCAGACACCTAGGGCAAACACATACCCGCACACATTACATCCATATTGGTCCATAAAAGTACTCTTGGCCCTCACACACACATGTCAATTATATGGCTCAATGTAGGCCTCTGGCAAGCCAACAACACACCCTGTGCATATGATGAAACCTATGCCACCTCCTGTCATCTGTAACATTGATGCAGGAACAGGCTAACATGGTGCTGATGCACAGGGTGACTTTATTACAGTATAGCAATGTTTTAATGTGTAGCATGTTGTCAGCAGTAAAGTGTAATGATATCCTTGAAGATGTAGCTGAGCAGGCATGATGCACTAAAGCTATAATTATCAATGTAGTATTGTTTACACCAGTGTTTATTCCAATTGTGTATTGTCTGCCCATGTGCCACTTGGCTGATGTGTGTAGTTTTGTCAGCATGTGTTATAGAGTGGACAGTAAATGTGGGATGTGTGCAGCACAGATTTGCAGGTGTACATTTGTGAACATGGTTGAGGTGCACTGTCTGCATGTACATGCATATTGGACACATGGGCAGGGTGACATGCCCTGTATTAGACAGTGTTAACACTCCATAGTTTCTATTGGTGGCCAGTATGCATTGTACTACACACATTTTGGAACGTGAGTACACGTGTGTGTATGACACGGTTTGACACTGTGCTGTGGGTGATACTGTTGTTACTATCTGTCATTGGTTTGCATTCTGGTAGTAAACATAACCTCAACACCCTGCCCATAAACAATTGTTAGATGACACACAGATGTAGGACACACAGTAACATTTGCAGCCTTCAAGTACTATTCTATGCCAGTAACAAGTGGTATTCACCTGCACTCAGTCCTGGGACCACTCCTGTTTGGCATATAGCTTTCTTAGGTACAATCAAACACAGTAGGGATATGTCTGGCCATGTTTGGAAATGCATACTGTGGGCTATAATGCATTCTCCAGATGACACACACATCCTCCAAAATGGTATCATACAGACAGATACCTGGTGTCAAACCCATGCTGTAAAGCTATAAGCCAAATAAAGCATAGTCATCCACTTTTACAAAACATAGTATCCCCAGAGTACCACATAGGTAGTAGCCCTGAAAATGTTGGAACAGGTACAGATGTATACATAGAGCCATGTGTTAAGTCATCTCTCCTTTGATAATCACATTTTCAAAGGGTTTTGGAAATCCCTCTGCAGATCACATAAGCAATAAGGGGGTCTGCATGCATATCCACAAAGGTTGTTGCACATCTATAATAAATAGCCATCTTTGACAGACTTTTCTGCTTTTGAACAGGTTTCAAATATACCTCAGGCATAAACCCTCATTCACACTATTCAATAGAAACTGTAATGAGTGTATGTGAAACGGATGACGTATGCCAGAGATTACAGCAGTGGCTAGGCTTGTCACAAGCATATAGATGTGACCTAAGGTCTGGAAAGTGGCAGCACACTCTGGCAAAGATAACAGATGTGTTCATGGAGAATGCAAGGTTCCCACCTATGAAATAATTGAGGTCATATGTATGTATATGTATTTGTCACACAGCTATCTGACGTGTAATGCACATACTGTTGTCATTGTGATATGTCATACAGTAGTAAAAGCAAAACCCATGACACATTGACCAATAGTGTCACACACACAGTCACCAAATGCAGGATTCAAACCCCTACCTAACTACTTTATGATACTAGAGCAGTACGCATTTACACGACATGCTATACACATTCATTACTGGAAATTCCCCTTTCCACAGGTATATTTGTAGGATGGTGACATCATCAGACTTGACAAAGATGAGTATACCACTTTTAAGGTGTTTCAGTAGTCTTCAAAAAGGTTGCTCTTCTCCAAGGAGACATACACACACTCTCATACAGTTGGCAAGTGCAGGATTCAAACCCCTACCTAACTACTTAATGATACTAGAGCAGTACACATTTACACGACACACTATACACATTACTGGAAGTTTGCCTTTCCACAGGTATATTTGTAAGATGGTGACATCATCAGACTTGACAAAGATGAGTATACAACTTTTAAGGTGTTTCAGTAGTCTTCAAAAAGGTTGCTCCTCTCCAAGGAGACACACACACTCTCATACAGGTGGCAAGTGCAGGATTCAAACCCCTACCTAACTACTTTATGTTACTACAACAGTACGCATTTACACAATGCACTATACAAATTGCTGGAAAGTCTTCTTTCCACAGGTATATTTGTAGGATGGCGACATTATCAGACTTGACAAAGTGGGTTACATTAGGTGGGCTACATAGAAGGAATTTCTGAACACTTTGACAATGTGAAAGGAGAATTTATGAATGTGAATGTCAAAGGAGAGTTTACAATCTACCTGGGTCCCCAGGTCCATAATTACATTCTCCGTACATACTGGATTACCTCCTATGTGGTAATTTGTGGGCACTTTGTTTTATCCAAAGGGGATGACTATGCATTTTTTGGCATTCTGCTTGATGGCATTGTTTTGACACCAGGTATTTGTCACTGTAAGACCCTTCTGGAGGATGTCTGTGTCAGCTGTAGAGTCGATTATGGACCACAGTTAGCAGTCATCTGCAAACTTGGTCAGCCATACTCCTCCCATGCTTGTCTGTACCTCTGAGCAGTATCTACTGAACAGGTGGGGTCCCAGGACCAAGACCTGTGGGATGCCACTTGTGACTGGTTTAGAGTCAGACATGGCACCCAGAACTCTGAACATGTGTGTTTGATCTGTGAGCCAGTTGGCCACCCATCCTGTGACATAGGGGTTAATGTTGAAGCTGGTAAGCTTGTCCATGATGCCAGAGTGGGGAATGGTGTCAAAGGCCTTAGTGAGGTCCAGGTGGGCTGTGTGGACTCCTTTCACCTCCATCTATGTCCTTGATAACTGTTTCAAAGAAGTCAACTAGGTTTAGGAGGCAGAATCTGCCTTTAACAAAGCCAAATTGGGTAGAGTCCAGTGTCTGGAGGTTCCCAATGTCTCTGTTTATGGGTTCCATGATAATTTGCTCCATAGCTTTGCAGACCAGGCTTAGTAGGCCTATAGGGCAATAGTTTCCAGGTTCTGTTGTGGCACCACCTTTGTGGAGCTGGATGACTTGCTGTATGCCATTCTTTGGGTACATAGCCTGTGGTAAGGTTGAGACTGGACAGTGAATGTAGGTGAGGGTGTAGTTTGTTTTGGGGCTGGTGTAAGACACAGCGTGGGACACCATCCAGTCCCATTGATGCTGTGTTCTTAGCTTTGGAGAGGGCTGTTTTTACCTGCATGTCCATGAAGTCTGGGGCTCTGCATTCTTCTGGGATGGACACAGGCCCTTTTGGGGGTGAGGGGGGGGGGTGAAATTTGCACTGAACTTGTCTGCCAGGATGTGGGCAATGTCAGTTAGTTCAGTGTATTTTTTGCCATTTTGCAGTAGCTGACAGCATATTTGAGAGTTGCCACCTAGATGTTTCGTATAGCTAACGTAGGCTTTGTGGTTGTTATTCTTAGATTCCTTGGCGATTTGTCTTTAGAAACTGGCCTTGGATTATTTTATGTGCGATCATTGTTTCTTCCTAATAATGATCAGTGATGCCTTTCCTTTTGTGAAGTTTGCTCTATCATGTGTTAGTTTCCTCCTTCTGTTATAGCTTATTTATGGGCAACGACCACCAGATTGGTTTCTTCTTTTTGGAGGAGTGCATCTTGGTTTTATTTGGGATGTCTTGATCCATGCATCGCTGTAGATGGTCATAGAATGCACTTGAAAATGATTCTGCAGATTGTATAGCATTATCCTATAGCAAGGGGGCTTTGGAACTTTCCACTTTGGTCTTGAGAAGTGTGCAGTTTGCTTTTGAAAATTTCTTCACAGTGGTTTCCTTGACTGGGGGGGGGAATGTGGATGTCCAGTGTGATTACTTTATGGTCTGATATTACCAGCGAAGGGTTTATCTCTGGTGTGGAACACTGGTATCCCATGTTGGTGATGATCAGGTCCAGTATGTTGTCACCTCTAGTGGGTGTGGTGACCAGCTGTTCCAGGGCGTTTGAGTTTTTAAACTCTAGGAAGCATTGGACAAAGGACGTTGTACATGAGTAATTCTCCCAGTCAATGTTTGGGTAGTTGTAATCTCCTCATATACTGGTGTTTGGTAGGACCTTTATATTTTCCAGTGTTCTCAGGAATATTGAGTGAGGTTCCTGAGACAAGGTAGGTGATCTGTAGCAGGCTACAATCTGATAAGCAGCTTTGCCCAATATTAGTTGCACTTGCATGGGCTCCAAGGCCTCATGCTGTGCCACTAACCTGAAGGTGTGGGTATCCATAAAGTAAATGGATACACCCCTTCCTTTTGTATTTCACTCTAGGTTTTGGGGCTGAAGATCAGAGGGATTGTGAGTGTTTTATGTGGAGCATGTCCAACAGCTCTCTGTTTGACATAGCTTTGTATGTTAGGCAGAGATCACCTCTAAGTAGGCGATATGTGAGAGAGTACAGCTGGAGCATTTTGAGATGGTCTGTGTATGGCATGTATTTCAGGCCACTAATCCTCTTTGTGAGGTATTTCTGCAGGCTTTCCAGTTGTTGTAGATGTCTTGTGTGGTACATAGCAAAAGGTGTGTTGTACTCTATTATGGTTCTAGTGAGTGAGTGATGAGTAGAGGGGAACAATGTCCTCTTCTATTCTGCATGAGACACCTTCTGTGATGAGATGTGCCACACAGAAGGATTTCCTGACTACCGTGGGGATATGATTATCACAGGTGTGTCCACTGTCCACCTGTGACCCAAGGTCTCTTATCACACTTTCAGTGTTAAGTATACTACCACCTATGTTGTAGTTTATGGCAATTTATACCTAGTTTAGTGGGTTTATCTATACAGAGTGGGGGATGGTGTTGAAAGCTGTGGCAAGATCTACATAGGCTATGTGAACCACCTTACCCTTGTCTACGGTTCTGGTGACTGCTTCAATGATGTCTAAAAGGTGTAGGAGACATGATCTGCATTTTACAAACCCAACATGGTTGTGGTCCAGAGTTTGGAGATTACCAATGTCTTTTATTATAAGTTATATGATGATACATTCCATGGCCTCGCAGAGCAGGCTCATCTGGCTAATGGGGCGCTAGTTCCTGGGGTCCATGGTGGCTCCCCCCTTGTGTAGTGAGATAACCATCACTGTGCGCCATTCAGCAGGCACAAAGCCTGAGGTGAGGCTATGACAGAACATGGTACGTAGGTGTGGTGCCTGTTCGTTCTGTAGTTTGTGTAGAGCACAGCCTGGGATGTTATCTGGTCCCATGGATGCTGTGTTCCTGGCTTTGGAGAGTGTTTTTTTACTTGTGCAGCTGTGATGACAGCAACTTTGCAGTCTTCCGCTATAGAGATGTGCTCTTTCAGGGGTGAGAGGGGGGTAAAGTTAGCACTGATCCTATCTGCCAGGATATTGGCAATATCAGTTGGGTCTGTATATTTAGTGCCATTGTGCTGTAACTTAGAGCAGATCTGAGAGTTGCCATTGAGATTCTTGACCTAGCTATAGAATGCTTTGTGGTTCTTTAGAATCAGTGTCGATTTTGTTTTCATAACTAGCTTTGGAGGATTTTATCAGGGATCGCAGCTTCTTACTGAGGCTGACCAGTGAGCTCCTCCATTCATGGGATTTTACCCTCTTTTGCAGCAGTTTCTTCCTTCTGTTGTGCAGTTTGTTTATGGCAGGAGAACACCAGATTGGCTTCCTTTTCTTGGAGGATAGCATCTTGGTTCTGTTTGGGATAGCATGATGCATGCAGTCATCTAAGTGCTTATAAAGTGCAATTGTGAAGGATTCAGTAGTCGTAACTGTATTGTCCATCTGCATGGGTGTCCTGCAGTTCAGCACTTCTGTCTTAAGAAGCATGAAGTTGGCTTTGGAGACATTTTTTAACATGGTTTCCTTAATGGGGGTGTGGGTCCAGAATGTGGATATGTAGGGTAATTAGCTTATGGTCAGATGGGACCAATGAGGCACTGACTTCAGGTGTGGAACACCGGTCATGCAGGACAAAGCAAACCCCATAACCAACACAAATAACCACACAGTGAACTAAATGCTACTCATTGCCAGAGGTCTCAGCCTCCAGATGCACACACTCAAGGCACTTCTCATTATGGAGAATATTGATATATGTGCAGTAACAGAAACCTAGTTCAAGGCTCCAGACAGCACACCAGCACTACCAGGATACTACTCATTCCATACCTTCCAGCATCAGAACCTGAATCATAGCACATAGGGTGAGGATGTATCCATATTCATCAAGGATACCTACACCTCTCTCTACATGCTCTCTACAGGATATGTACCCATAGAATGTTGCACAGCAACATTCTTCACACTCCACAGGGGTGTGGCCACAAAACCCCCTTGACATTCATGCTCTATGAGCCTGATGAGTGTGCTCTGCAAGGCAATAGAGCCAATCATAATGGAAGTCAACAATACAGAGATTGGGAACCTTCACACAGTTGAGCACACCCAGTTTGGCTTCATCAAATGCAGACCACGCCTCCTGAACTGGGAGGATTTCTTTTACAGTTACCCAGGCTACAGATGACTGAAATGAGCTCAACACAGCCTACCTATACCTCGTTAAGGCCTTTGACACCATTTCCCAGTCAGGTATCATAGATGAACTCACCAACCTGGCCATGAATCCATACATCACAAGATGGATTGCAAACTGGCTCACAGATAGATTCCACACATTAAGAGTTGCTGGCACATGTCAGACTCTACACTGGTAATGACTGGTGTCCCCCAGGGTTCAGTCCTGGGGTCCCTCCTGTTTGGTATAGACTTCTCAAATGTACATGCCAACACAGGAGGGTTGTGGTTGACTAAGTTTGCTGGGAACTGTAAAGTGTTTGCCATAATAGATTCCCCGGAAGAGAGACATATTCTCTAGAAGGGACTATATGAGACAGATGTGTGGTGTCAGAATCATGGCCTCAAGCTCACTGTGGAGGAATGCATAGGGATCCTTTTTGTTGAAAACAAAATACCCACAAACTACCACATAGGTATTACCCCCTTAAAAATGACAAGGTGATAAGGGATCTGGGGACACAAGTAGATAGTCATCATTCCTTTGACAACCATGTTGCCAAAGTGATTGGGAGATCCTATGTGGCCCACCTAATCAACAAAGGGTTTGCATCAGGATCCAAAGAGGAAGTGTTGGTACTCTACTCTTACGTCATCAGACCCATAATTGAGTACAGTGCACCATTTTGGATGCACTCGACTTAGCATATCCAGCAGCTGTAGAGACCACATAGGTATCTCACCAAGAGGATTACTGGCTTCAGACAGTTGTGTTATGCAACACAACTGGTAAAACTAAATCTGTTCTTCGTTGCATGCAGCCTACACAGAGGCACACTCTGCCTAACATACAGAGCCATGTCCAACACATAACTGTTGAACATGATCCATCTACAGATAACAACATTGAGTTGCTCTACACATTCCAGGGATATGAACATCATCACAATGATGAATACAACATGCTGGTGGGATAGAGTACCATCCCAGACACTTGCCTTACTGTGGAACAGAGTCCCAATGTACATCAATCATAACCCCTCGCTGACACTCTTCAATTGGAATCTTGATGAGTGGATGGGAAACAGACAATTCATGCCAGGCATCACATCAGCAGCCCCACTAGAAAGGGGCTTAGGGTACTAACTATTAGAACTAGGCATTGGGAGACTACCCAGTGGTGTGATGAAAGATGCACAACTTGCGTAGGCTGATATATGCCTTCGTGGAGATAGTCTACTACATACCTATAAACCTATGTGACAGGTACATGTCTACAGATAGTAGATGTGTACTTCATTGTACAGTCATGTTGTACAGCAGGCACATGGACCACATACATTGTATTACTTACAGATACTGGTGGCTGTTATGTACAGTGGGAGAGATGTGCACCTCATGTCTTTCGTGCCATTGGGATGTGTGCTGGGTGGGGCAGTCCTGGATGGCTCCCTGTCATGGTCACCCTCTCACACACATCTCTGCCCATCCATCTTTGGCTTATTATACTGTGTTCACCCTATATATATGTATATATGTATATATATATATATATATATATATATATATATATATATATATATACATAGGTAGGAAATAGGCTATCTGCCTGAAGGCATATATTAGTATGGCCAGAGTGTGCAGCTATCACCACCCATGGAGTTAGTTCCCTAGGCCTTTGTGTAGTAGAGCTGATGAAGTGATCCATGGTGTGACAGTTCAGTTTCACATACACTCATCAAGGCTCCTCTGGAAGAGTGTCAGTGAGGGACTCGGCTTAATGTCGATTGGGAGCCTGTTCCAAAGCAAGGGCAATCTTTGAGTTAGTAATGTATCCCTCCAACATGTTCTATTCAATGTTGTGATGATTATATCCCTAGAGCATGTGGTACAATGAGCTTGGGTTTACTTCAGATAGCACATGTACATCAGTTCTGCATTGGACATGGACCTGTCTGTTGGGCAGAGATCTCCTGAGTAGACAGTATGCAACAGAGTACAGATTGAGTTAAATTCAGTCTTGTTGCATGGGGCAACTGTTTGAGGCCAGTAATCCTCTTGTTGAGGTACTTCAGTGGTCTTTCCAGCTGCTGAAGGTGCCTAGTCAGATTCATCGCAAGTGTGTTGTGGTACTCTCTGACGGGTCTGATGACTGATGAGTAGAGAGAACCTCCTTTGACCTACATGCAAAGACCTTGGCAGTTTGTGGGAACACATAACATGATTTTCTAACCACTTTGTGAATGTGTTTCTGGAAGTAGAGATGACTATCCACATGTGCCCATAGATCCCTTATTATTATCTCCATATTTAGGGTGTTGGCACCTATGTGGTATTTGTATGACTGTAGCTCGAGGCAATAATTTTGACACCACATCTGTCTGACTGAGACCCTTTTTAAGGATGTCTCTGTTGTCCCAAACATCGATTATGACAACTTTTTTGCAGTCATCCACAAACTTTGATAAACATAGCCCTCGTGTGTTTGACTGTATTTCTGAAAAGTATACACCAGACTGGAGGGGTCCCAGGACTGAGCCATGGGGGACAGCAGTTGTTACCAGCTTGAACAGGAGACCACATTTCTTACCTTGTGGTATCTATCTGTGCCCAGTTGGCAATCCATCAGATGACATACATATTTATGCACAGGTTGTTGATTTTGTGGATACAACATGTGTCTCAGATGTTGGAAAAAGGCTTTTCAAGGTTTATGTGGGATGGGTGTAGCTCATTTCATTGATGTATGTCCTGGGTGACTGCCTTGAAAACAGTCTAGCAGGTTTGGGAGCCATGATCTGCCGCTGACCAAACCAAAATGGGTAGGGTTGGGTGATTGTAGGCTCCCAATAGCTCTGTTTATGAGTTCCATCATGATGGACTCCATGGCCTTGCAGATCAGGCTTAATAGGCTTATAAGACAATAGTTCCCATGGTCTGTTGTGCACCAACACTTGTGGAGTCTGCCAAATGTTGCTGTAACCCATTCAACAGTTTCATATCCTGTACAGAGGGTGAGTCTCAACAGACTGTTCAGGTGCAGGGTCTGTTTGTTTTGGAATTCACATATGACACAGCTAGGGAAACCATGTCATCCCACAGACACCATGTTTTTAGGTTTGGAAAGAGCTGTTTAACCATTGTATATGTGATTTCTGGGTTTTCACAATCTCCAGGTGTGATAATGGGCCCTTTTGTTAGTGAGAGGGGGGTAAATATGTATGAACCTGTCTGACAAGTTGTTGGCAATGTCAGTCATGTACATGTATTCATTTACAGTTTGCACTGACTCAGCACATATATGAGTTTACATTGATATTTATGACATAGTGAAAGAAAGCTTCATGGTTCTCTATGGACTCTTTGACAATATTTTTGCCAGAACATGGATTGGATAATGTTAAGAGTGCTCATTGTTTATTGATGATACTGATAGGAGATTTATTGATCTTCTTTGAATTTTCACTTTCTTTGAACAACTTAAGTACTTGTAGTACATAGTTTGATTATGACAGGAGTCCAATATATTATATGGGTCTGTTTTCCTATAACTGTGTGCACAAGGCAGGATTGGTAAATAGTGACAAGTTTTTGGGATAAGAACTGCAGCTGCCAGATATGTGTGGCCCACTGCTGTACTCGGACATGGCCTAAGTGTGTGAGCATGCCCAGTATAGACATATATACTATATGTCTGTGAAAAATCAAGTTGGTTTTTACTTCAGGGCTCACCTTTGTGTTGTACATCGACAGGAAGCACACTGTGCTTGCAGGGCTTCCATGAGTCACTTTGCATAGACTTATCAACATTTCTACATACAGGGGGGACAGCTATTAGTTGTACATTTCTACCTGGGGGGCACACCTGATTGTTACTGTGGGTGTACATAGGATGAGGGGTTCACCTGACACTTATACACATTTGCTAAGCCTGCACTGCTATATCAGATACTCCATTTCAGTCTGTACTGTTGCCTATCGTACTGGCTTGAGGCATACTACTGCACTACAGATCTTAGGTTCCAATTCCACGTATATTAGTTTGTGACTTCATAGCCTACCCAACCCACATCACACTGCCTGGTCTGCTGTTATCTGTCTGCATAGGCCTGAGGGGAAGTTACTCATATGCCTCTTCAGAGGGCATGATACAGCATTTGTTTGTGTTTGTGTTTGTGTTAGTCTACAATTGTCCTGCTGTGTCTGTACCAGTGAAATGCTGTCATGGCTTAGTGGTTCAGTACTGTGACTATAGTGCACAGTATCTTGAGTTTGAGCCCTGTTACTGCCTTTTATTTTCCAGTTGGGCAGACCAGACTGCTTAAGGAACAGTAAAGCAGGTGTGAGCGTGTGTACCTGACTTTGCTCAACTTTGCCCAACGTTGCCTGACTTTGCCCAACATTGCTCAATGTTGCCCGACATTGTGCTAGTTAGCACAGTGCACAGCTCCACGCAATTGTGTTTAAATATGCTAAATAGTGGTAAAATGTGCTTAGCACTGCTTTATATTGCCTAAAATAGGGCAATCATGCCTCAGGTGGTGCTGCAGGGCTGCCTATGTCAGATGCACATAGTACACTCCCTATACATGTTTGAAAACAGGTAGTGTCAAGTTAGGCATCCTTTTTATTGTGTGTGTGAGTCAGAGAGAGGTGTCATTTTCAGGGTTCCTACTGAGTCAGTGTATGCGCTATGCGTTGCCTCTTTGCCAATGCCAAGGCATACTGGGCACGCCTCCTTCTGCCAACTGGGGCAGGTTCAGGTTGTTCCTCCTCCAAGTCACACTGTGCCTGTGCAGGCCTTGGCAATGGTGGGGGGCTGTTTGTCCCTGCTCCATGCTGTTCCTGCTGCAGCTGTTTTTGCAGGATCTTATTGTGTAGCATGGCACATTTCATGACAATTTGAGTACATGTAGTTGGTGAGTACTGCAAGGCTCCACCAGATGTGACCAGGCACTGGAACCGTGACTTGAGCATCCCAAACACAAGCTCAATAATGTTTCTTGTTTGTACTTGTGCCTCATTATGGAGTTCTTGTTCAGGTGTGTGTGCATTTCTGATGGGTGTCATAAGCCACGGCTCCAGTGCATGTCCAGCATCCCCCACTAGGTGACTGTCAGGGATGTCCCCATTGGCAAATCTCTGGTACAGCTGCATCAGATGCCAGATGTGGAAATCGAGATAGCTTCCAGCGCAGCCAACACACACATTCATTATTATGCCCTGGGCATCACACACGACCTGGCAGTTGATGGAGGGGAAGCCCTTGTGGTTGATGTAGACCCTACCCTGCTCACCGGGTAGTGCTTTGATGTGTATGTGCATGGTCTATTGCACCCACTACCTCAGGGTATTTGCTATTTGGTGGAAAAGATGCATATTGCTGGCCAATGCCTCACGGGAATTGGGGAAATATACGTACTCACTGACATGTGCTGACATGGCATCCAGGAACTGGTGCAGTACCCTGGATGCTGATGCCTGTGAAACCCCCAACATATCACCAGTTGGTCTCTGGAAGGTACCTGTAGCTAGTATTCATAGGCCAACACATACCTTGGTATCCACTGGGATGGGTTCCCCTCTGTTGGTTCTGTGTGTGAGGCGTGGCAGGCACAGCTCAACAATTTGCTGCAGGAGGTCTCTGTCCACTCTATAGCACTCCACTATCTCCAGCTAATGTAGCCCCTGGTAGGTTACCCTGGGTCTGTACACTCTTCTCCGTCTCCTCACTGTGGGTTTCTCAGCAGCATTCACAACGTCACCACCCTCAGCACCTTGCACATGTTAGTTTATGATAGCAAGAGCAGCCCCTAACATTTTGTCTGACTTAAGCTTTTTAAGTTTTCACTCTTTGTATACTGCAGTGCTGCAGAGTTCTTGGAAAAAACAGGGTAGACTGCTGTTTGCAGAGTTTAAAGTGCTGGGCTGGGCTGGGCTAGTCTACTGCCTGTGTAATTGGCTGATTCTGATATATTTCACCTGGCAGCTCTGCTAGTTGTCCTTGGTTAACTTCCTACTACTTCTTTTCCTTCCTTTTCGCTTTCTGTTTCCGGCCAGGGCAGCGCCAAGCAAACAAGTGCAAACACGTGCATATGGGCGCACATGCATGCACACGCTGTGTGCATGTTTGCAAGAAATTTCAGATATATCCACAGCGTATGCCTTTGGTTTCTTGTTTTCAACTAGGACAATAGTAGACACGCCTCTTGCAATCCTGAGCAACTCAAGGCAAACACAAGCCACTGTGTCCAATAAGCTTGCAGTCTTTCAGACATACCCCCTCATGATGTCACCTATCTTCTACTCTACTACTCCCCTACTCCTACACTTTCACTCTAGGGGCATGGCTCACATGCCGGGGAAAATTGGGATTCACTATCCTTATCCTCATTTGCATAGGATTGCCTACTAATGCTTGGTTACATCTCTCACACTGAGCCCCCCCCCCCCCTTAGCAACCACTACTCAGTGGCCATGTTGTTTTCAGCCTGCCATTCATCTGCATGGTAGAACAAGTTTTTTAGTGAAAATGCCCATTTTTGGCTATTTTTCAATTTTTTTCATTTTATTTAAAACGCCGCACATTTGAGTGGTGCTGGCTAAGCTTAAACATCGGAGATCGGGAGAAAATTTGGATTTTAAGGATTTACATCATTTGCAAATGCCAATGGTCTTATATTTGGCCATTGGCATGCTTCCTCAACTAGATGCATCCTTTATTTGGAGCTGTCATAGCTCCATTTAGCTATTTGCAGAACGGTACTCCATTACCAACGGAGTACATTTCTGCAAATAACACTACTCTTACATGGACAGGTTAGTGTTTCCTGGATCGCAAATTTACCTCATTTGCATAGCTTTCAGCAGCAAATGAGGTAATTTGCATACCATAACACTGTCCGTGCAAGAGTAGTTTTAGAAGCTCTCATGCACGCTCCTGCCGGCTGTTGCTGGATCACTCGGCAGACATATTGGCTGTCTGCCATCTTACACTAATCTTAGACTCCGTGCAAGCCTTCATAAATCCGGCCCTGGATCTTTACTCAAGTAGAAAAAACTTGGATAATGATTCATTATTTTCCATCAGAAATATATGTTGTTATATATGTCCTTCACATTCTTAGAATAAAACTTGCTGATGGCTAGACATCAGCATACACAGCACTATATATTAATAACTTGCTAATAAACAGTTTTATATTATGTTACTGTAATTATCATGTAATTATTACAGAAAAAGACAGCAGGCCAGATACATTAATGGCCACATAAAGTGTAGTTATCGTGTTGGCAGAAGTGTTAGAGTGCTATTTGGTATTCCTTAAGTGGCAATACATGATGTGTAGAGTCATCAAACAAAAAGAAACAGCAGAACATGCTAAGTAGAGCATAAAGAGTTGAAGTACATGCTAATTTACCAATCCAACATGGCAGAGCTATTGAGGAAGACATAAAGTAATCATGTAAACTCAGTGTATGCTTTTGGCATGTATATCAAATCTTTCTGAAATACAGGCATGATTACACTTAGTGAAAAAAGCATGTTAGGGGTCGCAGCTGTTATTATTAGGCTGTATGTGCAACAGGTTTTAAATCAGGGTGCTGCTGTTGCTACCAGACATCAGGCAAGAAGAAGTGTGTTTGGACCCTGTTTGACTTATCATGGACTGCATGACACAGGAGTTGTTGAGAGAGTCAGGGGAAACACTGAACAAAATATGCATCCTATGCCATCCTCACCTCAAGTCCCAGGGGAAATTGTTGAAAGCCCATCCCATTAGAAACAAATGCATGTTTAGCATTATGAATACTAGCTACTAGTATTTTTTAGAGACCTGCAGAGGATATATTAGGGGTGCACAGGCACCAGCCTCTAAACTATCACATCAGTTTTTTAAGTACAATGGTACTACATGCAAGGGAACATATCTGTGTTCCATGAACTCCATAGGAGACAGCAAGAACAATGCAGGAATTCTATGCAGTGGCACACTTCCCTGTAGTTTTGGGGCCATAGACTGCACTCACATATAAAAGCTCCAACTGGTGAAAGAGAAGGAGGTACATCAACAGAAAAGGTTTCCATTCTATAAACTGTCAGGTTGCCTGTAATGCTCAAAACATCATTTACATTGTTTTGCAGGTAACACAGGCAGTTTCTATGACTCAGACATATGGCACACGTGAGATGTACATCAGGTTTGCTAGAGGTGACATCCGTCAAGGGAATCTAGTGGGGGATGCAGGTTATGCACTTGAGACCTGGATCATGACACCCAAATGAACCCACACAACCCCACTGAGTAATGGTAGAATGAGGCCCAGACTCAAATTTAGGAATATCATAGAATGTGTGTTTGGATAACCAAAATCAAGCTTCCATTGTCTAGACGCATCAGGAGATGCAATGCTGTATTTCCCAAGCACCTCTACTAAACGCCTTACACTCTCTGCTATGTTATACAGTGTAATACTCAGGAAGCAGCTTCAGTAAGGACAGCAAGGGGCCAAACCACAATTTCAAGGACCACAGGCAGGGCCCGCAGCAGCAGATACAGATGAGGAGTCTGAGGGAGAACCACCAGCTGCAGATGGTGCTGGTAGATAGAGGCATGTACAGTATGCCCTGGCTGTAGCTATGAGGCAAAGGATAGCATACAAGCAATACCTAGGTCAAAGTCTAAGATTCCATCCACATACAAATAGGAAAACTGATATCTGTCAAACTCTAGAGCCTTTACTTAGTCTTGTAATGTCTGTGTTTGATACCATCAGCTGGGGACAACCGCCAAGGATACAATTTATACCTATAGTAATGACAATGTAAATGTGAAACCTGTAAAAAATATAAGTAACATAACAGATTACTTTCATATGGAAATATGACTATGCCCCAAGCAAAGAATTTGTCTGAGATGTAGTTATGTCGGTAATATCTCCTCTGTCAGATTTTTGCTCTATTCACTTATGTATTAAAACCAATACTGTGCATTGAACATCTCAGTTGCCCATCATCTATAAAACATGGAACAAGTCAATTAAACCCTCATTTGCACAACTATACTAAGACATAAGACTGAAGTAGTTAATGATTCCAGTGCTGTAACACAATACTAACTAAAATACAATAATGTTCAACATTTATAGAAGCAATCATTCACAAATGGTTAGGAACAAGAAACTGACAACTGTTCTTCTGCTATACATATTGATAAATGCAAGCTTGTGAATAAGAAAGCATTAGCTATCTACTGTGAGCATCGGACATATATGCACCCCTAAGTCACAAAGACATGTGCAAAGGGCAGGACACAATCATCATCATTTGTACAAGGTGGGGGTGGGGGAGTAGTAACGCAAGGCTGACACAAAAGAAGTGAGTGTATGCCAGTAAGAAACACATGTATCTGCTAGAGTGTGCAGCATTCAGGGTCAGTAACAACAGATGTACAGCACTCAACAGTACTATTTATATAGCTTGCATGTATGTGAGGTGGTATGGGCATGTGAATTTCTTTTTTCAATGTGTGTGTATTTGCATGAACACAATCAAGCACTGTACTAGCACTACATCCTGGCATCTCAGACAGGTGTGAGCTGTGGATGGTAGACTAGTCACTCCCGACCATGAGAACTGCTTCTGCCTTTAGCTCCACTGCTACTTCCATGGCACTGGCTAGATGTCAGGATACAACCTATACATGCCCAATGTCTACTGGATGAGCCCTTCTCATGATTATATCCAGGACCATGACCCTCTGGATGAAGCAGTGGATGTAGTATCACTATAGTAGTGGGATCTTGCATAGCCATGTCTGCCAACAGCATAAGATGTAGCGGCTCTCTGACCACATGGATGCCCACTCACCCCAACAGACGTGCCATTACAGACACTTCCCGATCCATTATGTCAGTCAGCCTGTCCAAGGAGTTGCCCACATGGTTAAGGCAGTCAATCTTGTCAGAATGCACAGGGCTTAGAAATCACATTATTTCTTCCAAGGCCCAGATGGAACATGCCTGTGCTCCACTATGGCCCTACACATATGTCTGGTGACACCTTATGACAGAGTAGCTTCAGGAGGAGAGTTGACAGGAGGCCTCCTCTGAGTTCCCATAAGAGTTGTCCTGTGTGGCACTATACCCTCATGATGGCTACAAGGAAAAGTAACCTATTCTGAAACCAGAATAACCACACTACCTTGATCAACTGCGTCACCCTCAACCTGTCTTATATCAGAGGTCTCAGTGTCATGCATATGCTTAGGCATGCTGACTGCATCCAAAATATGGACAGATAATGTGGGAGCCACAACCTCAGTATAAAACTGACCCTCTGCACCCCCAGATAGTGCTTCTTCATCACCACCATCATAATCAGAGGGTATCGACAGTCTGACATCAGGTATTAGGAGCTTCACAGTGTCAGTCTCAGGATCATTTATGATAATAAACAATAAGCACAACACATGGAAAAAGAGAGAATAACATTGATCACATATTTTCCTTATAAGACAGGTATATTTAAACTCTAACAGATGCTAAATCAGCACAAACTTTACTGTCATATAGACCTGAATCTACCTTATATACAGTAATAACAATAACCAAATGTGTGCTTACCATGTGCAGGTTGGCTGGCAACATACAGAAATAGCAATAACCAAGGGTGTGCTTACCATGTGTAGGTGGGCTGGCAACCTGCAATCCGGAAGTGCCTGCATGTGAAGAATGGAAAGGAAAGAAGTCTGCTAAGTATCACAATGCAAATGAAACAAGAAAAAGAGAACAATCCCCCTTCATAAGTGCAAATTAAAAATGTTATAATTCAAAAATGCAGTGAACAGTTGGATTGTCCACTCCCAAACACCCTCTTTTATTTCCCTATGATGGTAGTCTGACTCAGAGTTTTCCCTGATTATATATATATCAGACATCTAAGATATATGCATCCAAAGATATAACAATGACATTTGCACTTTGCATACCTGGAAGGTCTGCTTGTGACACTCTGGGTTTGTTGTCTCAGCTATATGATCTTGACAGTAAACAGGAACACTTCTGTTTCTATTAGTGGTGGATTAGTAGCATGACCACCACCTGTAGCCACTGATTCCTGGGAAGTTTCAGCCACCCTATGGTGGGCAGCGGTTATCATAACCATTGCTTGGTGTTGTAAATGGGAATAAGTTCTCCCATACACTCCAACAACATTAATGTTGTCAACCATCAGCTGCTGCCATAGTCTGACTTGGGCAGATTGGTCATCTACCTCTACATAACACAAAAATCTCCATGGTGACATAAGGCCTGGATAATGGCATAATTTTCTGCATAACTGTGATGCGCCTGCACTCACCCAGTTATCAAGGAGCCTCAGTCCTCACCACTAGCACCAGTGAGGGACATACACACTGGGAGGATGACAAGTACATATACAGTAAAGTACAATTTCCCTTAAGAGCACACAGGGATCACAGTCAGTCTGAGACTGGTTTCTGCCTCTTTCTCGAGATCCCCAATAAGACTCCCCACTAGCACAGCTTTTGGGTTAATATCTTAGCTGAGTGGTCAAGCCAAAACCTCCAGCACCCTCTCTCCTCAACCAGTGCTTCGTGTCCCTGCACAAGTAACTCACACACACACACACACACACACACACACACACACACACACACACACACACACACACACACACACACACACCACACACTTTGAGATTTGATTTATATACAAACACACAGAAACTCTTGGGGAAGGTGGCACAGGTTTACTAGCTATGCCCCCTTGTGCCCAGACTATAAGGTAGTTATCACTGCCACCAACCAGCTCTTTATCAGCTACAATAAGGCCTTTTCCAAAGGGTGACCAATCCTACTGTGTGATGTTACTATTATCCAAATGGTAAGTGTGACCAAGACCAAGGCTATTTAGGAGTGGCCTGTACAGTGTCACCAAATACATATGCAAGTATGCTAAACAAATAGCCAATAATAAATAATAAAAGAACAAGACAATATTCAATAACTCAAAACAGTGACTACAGAGTTCAGAATCAGAGGAAATATTTTAAAATAACATTGCAGGACAGTCTCACATAAATACAAAAAACGTCTAAGCTAATCTTTAATATATTCCTAACTATATCTAAAAAAAGAAATTACTGTGCCCTATTTACTTACTATTAGCAGGGCAAATGCAGATGAGTGGATGTTGTCAGATCCAAAGACAAATACAAAATGCCCAGCCTCACTCCCTAAGATAGTTCTTAAATTAATAATACACATTACTGCTGAGTTAGCTGAGATGATATCACTCTTTGTTGTCTGCCTTCAGTTCCCAGGTTAACCAGATAATAGCATCTCTGTGTTAAAATACTTATCTGTCAGATGTGAAGCTGCTAGGAAGTCACAGAACAATAAAACACTTTACATTTTAAACCTAGTAATTATTTCTGTTTCAAGACAATAGAAATAAACTTCTAGCTCTAGACATCCTATCTCCTTCACTGAAATTGAGAGACAAACACACAATCATAAAACACTTTGATTCCAACTTATTTTCTTAGAGTTCTCCCATCCAATCATCAAGGTTCCTCTTGAAGAGGGACATTGAGGTACTGTGCCTAACATGTATGAGCAGCCTATTCTGGAGTATGGGGAGTCTCTGGGTCAGGGACCTATCCTTCAAGCATGTTCTATTCATTGTGATGACAAGGTTAAGATCCCTGGAGCATGTGGCTTGGAGGGATTGGGATTTCTTTAAGTGTAGCATGTTCAACAACTCTGGGTTTGATATGGCCTTTTATGTTAGGCAGACATTGCCTCTGAGTAGGTGATATGTGACAGAGTATAGCTGGAGTTTCTTTAGACAATCAGCATAAGGCATCTGCTTTAGGCCTGTGATTCTTTTTATGAGGTATTTCTGCAGCCTTTCTAGTTGTTGCAGATGTCTTGTGAGGTGCATACCAAATGGGGCATTGTATTCTAAAATGCGTCTAATGAGGGAAGAGTACAGAGGGACAATGACCTCCTTTTTTTCTGTATGAAAAGCCCTTAATGATGAGGTGTGCCTCGTAGAAGGATTTTCTAACTGTTGTGGCTATGTGGTTATCAAAGGTGAGACCACTGGCCAACTGTGTCCCTAGGTCTCTTATCACACTTTCAGTGTACTGCCACCTATGTGGTACTTCACAGGTATGTGTTTTTTCCCAAAGTGGACAACTATATATTTTTTGGCATTTAGCTTGAGCCCATGGTTCTGGCACCAAACATCTGTTTCAATAAGACCCTTTTATAGTATATCAACATGATTTGGGGATTCAATAATGGCTCCCAGCTTGCAGTCATCTGCAAACTTTGTAAGCCAGAGTCCCTTAGTGTTGGCCTGTACTTCAGAGAAGTATATGCCAAACAAGAGTGGTCCCAGGATAAAACCCTGTGGCACACCACTTGTCACTTGTCTGGAGCTGGATTTGGAGTCAGCTACTTTTACAGTGTGTGTTCTGTCAGTAAGACAGTTTGCAACCCATCAAGTGACATAGGGATTAATGCCCAGCTTAGTAAGTTTATCTATGATTCCAGAGTGGGGGATAGTGTTGAAAGCCTTGGTGAGGTCCAAATAGGCTGTGTGAACCACCTTACCCTCATCCACAGCTCTGGAGACTGATTTGAAGAAGTCGATCAGGTTCAGGAGGCATGACCAGCCTCATGAACCCAAACTGGGTGGGGTCCAGTGTTTCAAGGTTGCCAATGTCTTTGTTTATAAATTCCATGATAATATATTCCATGGCCTTGCAGATCAGGCTTATCGGACTGATGGGACAGTACTTCCGGGGATCCAAAGTGGATCCCTCCTTGTGAAGTGGGATGACTGTAGCTGTGCGCCACTCTGTGGGCATGAAGCCTGAGATGAGGCTATGATTAAACATGACACATAGGTGAGGTGCCAGTTCATTTTGTAGTTCATGCAGTACATAGCCTGGGATGTCATCTGGTCCCATGGATGCTGTATTCTTGGCTTTGGAGAGTGTGATTTTTACCTGAGTGACCATGATTACCAGTATTTGGCATTGAGATGGGCCCTTTAGGGGGTGAGATGGGGTAAATGTGACACTGAATCTATCTGCCAGGATATTGGCAATATCCTTGGGATCAGCATATCTAGTGCCATACTGCTATAGCTCAGAGCAGATTTAAGTATTGCCATTCTTGACAAAGCTATAGAATGCCATGTGGTTGTCCTTGGAATCTTTGGCAATTTTGTTTTCATAACTAGCTTTGGAAGATTTTATGAGTGATCTCAGCTTTCTACTGAGGCTGGTGAGGGCATTTTTTGAATCCTGGGTTCTTCCTCTTTTCTGCAACAGTTTTTTCCTTCTGTTGTACAGTTTGTTTATGGCAGGGGACCACCAGATTGTCTTCCTTTTTTTAGAGGACAGCATCTTGGTTCTATTTGGGATGGCTCGGTCTATGCATGAGTGAATGTGCTCACACAGCACCTTAGTGTAGGATTCAGCAGTTGATCTTCCAGTTCACATCTGCATGGGTGTCATGAAGTTTGTTACTTTTGACTTGAGAAGCATGAAGTTGGCTTTGGAGAAGTTGTTTTACAGAGGTTTCCTTAAAGGGGGGTGGGGGTGGGATGTGAATGTCAAGGGTAATTAGCTTATGGTCTGATCTGACCAACGAGGGAGTGAGCACTGGTGTGGAGCATCGGTCTCTCATGTTGGTAATGACCAGGTCTAGAATATTGGTACCCCTAGTGGGACTATGAATTAGTTGCTCTAGGGCATTGGAATTTATTAATTCCAATAACCGTTGAGCAAGGGTGTTGGTACAGGAGTAGTTTTCCCAGTTAATGGCAGGGTAGTTGAAGTCACCCAGTATTCGGGTGTTTGGTTGTATTTTAATATTTTCCAGTATGTTTAGAAAGGTGTAGTGAGAATCTTGGGACATGGTGGGGGATCTGTAGCAAGCTGCAATTTGTATTGCAGTCTTACCTAGTGTTAGTTGCACATGGAGAATTTCAGATGCATTGTGTTGGGCAACCAGCCTGGAGGTGTGAATATCCTTGATGAATATAGATACTCTTCCACCTTTAGTGTTTCGGTCCTGGTTTGTTGGCCGAAAAGTGTGGTATGAGTTGTAGCCTGGTATTGCAGGGGTGCTCTCTGGAGCTTTGAACCAGGTCTCAGTTACTGCACAAATATTGATTTTCTCCATTTTTATGAGAGCCTCAAGAGAGTTAAATGCAAACTAAAAAATATAGGTCATGTAGCATTCTGTAACATACTTTTTGTAATGTAGGCATCACTATGCTAAAAGAAAGGGATAAAAAACAATTAAGATAAAGAACAATGCTTTTCACTGGTCAGTGCAATACCCCTTTTAATGGCAAACTAAGAGCATTATGTCAGATATAGCAGCATAACTTGACAATACAGCAATGTAGAAAATAATTACTTCTGCAAACGTTGTGGTTATTTAGCAATATCTAGCTATTTGGATCCAAATAGTCTTCCTGGTATGATGCAAAGTAATTAGCTACACAATTACCTTTATATATTGCAAAGCAAAGTCATCCCTGTAAATATTGTGAGTATGCAAAAGAGGTGTTAAATCATTAGCATTCTTGATCACCACAATCTACACAAAGTGTAGGGAATGTAAACATGGTGTAAAGAGCTACATGATTACATGCATATGTCCTAGCACTGCAAGGATGAGCATTGAGAAGTCTGATCTGCTAAGGGCTTATGAGAGTCTGTGATTAGTCTGAGTGCAGGAACAGTCAGTGTTTCACAGTCTCCCCTCATTGATGTGCACTTACTGAGGGTGTGTCAGGGAGAAGATACCTTCCAAAAAGTCTGAAAGTACATTGATAGATTTAGGAAAGCAACATTCTTAAGATCCACATGCAGGATGTAATGACCACAGTTACTTACCATTAGGAAGAAATGGTATTCTTATTCAGGGAAGTACTTTAAGTATTAATAAAGATACACATACAATAAAACATATATATAATTGCTCTTAAGAAAGGATTGATAAAGGAATGGAGCACCATTAAGAAAGAAAGGAATACACCTGAGTAATTTTAGTCTTTGTTTAACATTGTGAGAGTACATGGGTATCCTAACTATTGGCAATATCACAATCATCCAGACATTTAGTTTCAAATGTGGAAGGACAACATTGATACCTGTTTCTGTTGCACATTCAGCATGACTTGATACAAAGGCACATTATCTGTCCATCTGAACACTTTTTCTCTGTGCTAATATATGTCTTCATCTGTGGCATCTATAGGAAATGCTCTTAAATGATTGCTCTCACTACTCTTGTTTGAGTGTTTAAATCTATATGTGTTCTTGTTGCAATACAACAAAGTTGCTTAACCATGTGAAATGTACATTTAAAGTATTCAATCAACATTTTTTTATTTTTTATCTCCTTTTTTCATTAGCATAACATTTGGCATTGTGCTCCATTGTCTGGCAGCAGTCAATAGCAGTAAGTGGCATTTCACTGGAGAAGGTAAAAAATTATATTTTTTATTTTGACTGCCATCAATACCATAAGGCAGACTGGTATTGGTGTGCTTTCCTTAAAAGTCTGGGCAGTAATAACCGAAGAAACTCAAGTTGTCACACTCTTAACTTCTTTGCATAAAGTGTAAATTTAATGAGCCTAGAGAAACAGAACAGGTGCTGTAGGGTGCAAAACCTGTTCACAGATCATTTTACTGACAGAGGTCATAGTAAATCTTGACACTAATTTTGGTGTCTGAATGTGCTGATGTGGGAAACTGAAGCTCAGAATTGACTAAAAGTGACAGACAGAAAAGTCCTTTGAAATCATGTCGATATTAATTGAGTGCGCTGTGTGAACAATGAAATTGGTTTCTGTTGCTGCCCGTGCTCCTCTTCATTCCCATGGCATTAAATTCCTATTACAGGCTCTGAACACTATATACACAATAAATATGTTGAGAAGGCTGAAGGAATCAGTGTAATACAGTACCAGTTGTGCTCATTGTTGGATATAAACTGCGATTCATTTCATGTGTCTTCAAGTTGTTATTCCCAAAAAGTTGCTTGAATTCTTCGGATAAATATTGCCTTCTGCATTTGCTCACTGCTCAGCAGTGTAAAATTAACTTTTACAGCGTAAGAAAAAAAAAGTGAAAAATTTGGGCTGCCTTATGTAAAGTAAACCAGCCTGGTGACATTGCACAGACATAAACATTCTCAATATACTCAGTGAAGAAACCACTTCTGTCTGGTAGCATTCTATGTGACACAATGTGTAAGTGCTGTTAACCTAGAGAAAAAGCATGGTTGATGCATGGTTCAAATCTCCTTAAATTACTATTTTAAAGAAGGTAATCTGAATACATATTTAATCACATTTTGTGATACCTTTGTGTTGTTATTTTAAAAAACAAAACAACTCTTTGCACTATTGCTAACAACATGTGAGTGTTTGTCTGTCCACTTTTACATTATTTGTCATTAACTGCAAGTGTGATAATGTGTTCCATTAAGTACATTTCTGATGATGCAATGAGATGTGAGAAGTATGAATGTGTCACCTGGATGCATTTCTTGCTCTGGTCATTGCTACATATACCTATTCACTGCATTTAGTTTACTTTTAGTTTACTGTCAGTTTGTTTCATTTGTTCTCCACTTGGCAGCATGCAAATATGATTCACTGCCTAAGGAAAAAAGTGAAAATTTTAGTTTAGGCTGCCTTATCACTGAAGAAAATACACCTGTCAGATAACTTTATATGTGGCACAAGGTTTAACTGATGTGAACTGAATATACATAAGCCACATGCTGCATTGTTGGAACTCTGTTTAGCCATCACATTTCACTTCTTCACAATATGAATTGTTTTATTTTTATTTTTTAATCTTTAATTTCTCTTTGTTTAGTAATGCACAAACATGGTTCACTACCTAAGGAAAAAAGTGAACATTTTAGCTTTCTTGCCTAATGTAGTGCAAACACACCTGGCAATTTTATGCTTTCCTTAGCACTCTGGACAGTACTGAGTGGAGAAAATCCACCTGTCACATACTTATCTATGTAGCACAAGGTGTAAGTTAAGTGAGTTTAGATACAAAACACAGCTTATTAAAGTTTTGATCCCAGATAAAGAATACTTTTACAAAGAGTGTAAGAATCTCACCTTTTGCAACATTTTGATTTGCACAGTAAAACTGAAAACAAATGATAACGTTAAACATGTTTCTTGCAAGCAAAGTATCAGTAATGCTTAAGTAAACATTTCTATTTAACACATATAATTAATGCTTCACACATAACCTCAAGCTAATGTGAGTTAAATTTCTTAAACATGACAATGATGATATTTAATTTAACATTCACTTGCATATGTGTGATGGGCACAATACTTTTGTTATAACTATTATGACTCATCACATATTCCAGCTATGTGTATAGGACAGTATGTCTTGTGAAGTATGTATGTAATATACCCCGGGCTGTATTGCTCATCTCATTTAAATGCAGCCATCTAAAGCTATTAACAAAAAGAAATGCTGATTTTTACATAGGAATGTATTTACCAGCACTAATGACAATGACATACATACATACAGACCTCTCTGTAGTGTTTCCCCATTCATTCTGACATTAGTATATCTCCAGTTTTTACACTTAAAAGATAATGTCAATTAATAAGCTAACTCAATTTTTACATACTGTAGCCTATGTCTTTGATTTCCAGCTGATACACCAATATTTTAACATTGTGTAAGCCCCAATATCAACACAATCTAAGACCCAATACCAACCCAGCCACAGGGGATGCACAAACCAGTGCATTTCTTTGTAACGGTTCCAAGTATGGCTAAATGGGGATGGTTATGTCAAGAAGGGCATCTGGTATAAAACTTTTGCCAAGTGACATACGCGGACAACAATACAGATTTCCATACCGGATCACCTGAGGCCCAGATTAACAGCAACCACTACCAGTACTGCTAGCCAACAGGGTGTTCATGGAAAATGGGCAACTGTTGGCTGAATGAGAAGAAGAAGCAGAGGGCAAAGGCAGGAAGAGAGGAGGAAGGTTAGGAGTGTGATAGTGAGGGTAGGAACTTTGAATGCTGGCAGAATGACTGGTATAGGTAGAGAGGTAGCTGATATGATGGAGAGAAGGAAGGTTGATATATTGTATGTGCAAAAAAACAAATGGAAGGGGAGTAAGGCCAGGTGTATCAAAGGCTGGTTCAAATTGTTCAGTCATAGTGTGGATAGGAGAAGAAATGAAGTAGGGATTATCCTGAAGGAACAGTATGCCAAGAGTGTTTTGGAGATAAAAAGAGTGTCAGATAGAGTGATGTTTATGAAGCCGGAAGGTGATGGTGTGATGATGAATGTTGTTAATGCATATGCTCCACAAGTTGGTGTGCGATGGATGAGAAAAAAAAAACATTTGGAGTGAGTTGAATGAAGTGGTGGTGAGTGTACCCAAAGGTGAGAGACAGGTGATTGGAGTGGATTTCAATGGGCATGTCAGTAAAGGGAACAGGGGGGATGAGGAAGTGATGGATAGGTATGTTATTAAGGAGAGGAATGCAAAAGATCAGATGGTAGTGGATTTTGTAAAAAGGATGCACATGGCTGTGGTGAATACAAATTTTAAGAAGAGGGAGGAGCATAGAGTGACATACAAGAGTGGAAGAAGATGCACACAGGTGGATTATATCCTATATAGGAGTGCCAGTCTGAAGGAGATTGGAGACTGTAAAGTTGTGTCAGGGGAAAGTGTAGTTAGGCAGCATAGGATGGTGTTCTGTAGGATGACGTTGGTGATCAAGAAGAAGAGGAGTAGTGTGAGGGCAGTGCCAAGGATCAAATGGTGGAAGGTGAAAAAGGGTGATTGTGAGGTGGATTTCAGGGAAGAGTTAAGACAGACACTGGGTGGCAGTGCAGAGTTACCGAATTCCTGGGTAACTACAGCAGAGCTGGTAAGGGAGACAGCTAGAAAGGTGCTTGGTGTGACATCTGGACAGAGGAAGGAGGACAAGGAGACCTAGTGGTGGAATGAGGAAGTACAGGAGAGTATACAGAGAAATAGGTTGGTGAAGAAGAAGTGGGATTGTCAGAGAGATGAAGAAAGAAGACAGGGGTATAAGGAGATGAGGCATGTGCTGCAGAGAGAGGTGGCAAAGGCTAGGGATAAGGCATATGGAGAGTTGCATGAAAGGTTGGACACTAAGGAGGGAGAAAAAGACCTTTCCCAATTGATTAGACAGAGGGACCAAGCTGGGAAAGATATGCAGCAGGTAAGGGTGATAAAGGATAATAAGGGAAATTTACTTATAGGTGAGGAGAGTGTGTTGAGCAGATGGAAAGTGTACTTTGAGGGCTGATGAATGAAGAGAATGAGAGAGAAAGAAGGTTGGATGATGTATGGATAGTGAATCAGGGAGTGTAACTGATTAGCAAGGAGGAAGTAAAAACAGCTATGAAGAGGATGAAAAATGGAAAGGCTGTTTTTCCAGGTGACATACCTGTGGAAGCATGGAGGTGTTTAAGAGAGATGGCAGTAGAGTTTTTAACCAGATTGTTTAATGAAATCTTGGAAAGTGAGAGGATGCCGAAGGAATGGGGAAGTGGTTTGGTACTGATTTTTAAGAATAAGGGTGATGTGCAGAGCTGCAGTAACTAGAGAGGGATAAAATGATCAGTCACAGCATGAAGTTATGGGAAAGAGGAGTGGAAGCAGGTTACAAAGGGAGGTGAGGATTAGTGGTCAGCAGTATGGTTTTATGCTGGGAAATAGCACTACAGATGCAATGTTTGCTCTGAGAATGTTGATGGAGAAGCATAGAGAAGGTCAGAAGGAGTTGCATTGTGTCTTTGTGGACTTAGAGAAAGCATATGACAGGGTGCCTAGAGAGGAGTTGTAGTACTATATGAGGAAGTCAGGAGTGGCAGAGAAGTATGTAATAGTGGTATATGATATGTATGAGGCTAGTGTGACAGTGTTGAGGTCTGCGGTAGGAGTGACGGATGTGTTTAAGGTGGGATTACATCAAGGATCAGCTCTGAACCTTTTCTTATTTACAATGGTGATGGACAGGTTGACAGACAAGGCCAGATAGAAGTTCCTGTGGACTATGATGTTTGCAGATGACATTGCTATCTGTAGTGAGAGTAGGGAACAAGTTGAGGAGACCCTGAAGAGGTGGAGATATGCTCTAGAGGGGAGAAGAGTGAAAATCAGTAGGACTAAGACAGAATATATGTGTGTGAATGAGAGGGAAGATAGAGGAATGGTGAGGATGCAGGGAGTAGAGTTTGTGAAGGTGAATGAGTTTAAATACTTGGGATCAACAGTTCAGAGTAATGGCGAGTGTGGAAGAGAGGTGAAGAATAGAGTACGGGCAGGGTGGAGTGAGTGGAGAAGAGTGTCAGAAGTGATTTGTAACAGACAGGTACCAGTAAGAGTGAAAGGAAGGTCTACAAGTGGGTAGTGAGACCAGCTATGTTATATGGGTTGGAGATGGTGGCATTGACAAAAAGGCAGAAGTCAGAGCTGGAGGTGGTAGAGTTAAAGATGTTAAGATTTGCATTGGATGTGACGAGGATGGACAGGATTAGGAATCAGTCTATTAGAGGGTCGGTCAGCTCAGGTTAGACGGTTTGGAGACAAAGCCAGAGAGGTGAAATTGCATTGGTTTGGACATGTGCTGAGGAGGGATGCTGGGTATATTGGGAAAAGGATGCTAAGGATGGAGCCGCCAGGTAAGAGGAAAAGAGGAAGGCTTAAGATAAGGTTTATGGATGTGGTGAGAGAGGACATGCAGGTGGATGGCGTGACAGAACAAGAGGCATAGGACAGGAAGAAATGGAAACAGATGATCCACTATGGTGACCCCTAATGGGAACAGCTGAAAGAAGAAGAAAAAGTATAAGCCCCAATATCATAGTATATTACAATTCATCTTCTGCCTCCTTCCAAACTGCAAGGAGTGAAAACAATGCCATTAAGCATGTCATCGCAACCTATGTCAGTAGGTTGAGCATCACACATGGCAAATCTCAATGCCATTTTTCACAAACTTATTTTTATATACTGTAAATACTACCTTTGTGTCTGACAAGGAATCCATATGCCTTCAATTCCACAAATGCAGTCAGCAAGGCTGTGCGTCTTTGTGCACAACTAGTTATTTGCAAGATCTAAACTGGGCAACAATTCAGACATACCTTGTTAGCTTGACTTTTGCAAACATGGCTAGCGAGGGATAGAATTGTGCTAAATATAAAGCACAAAAGTGGGGTGTTGAGGAGCACTACAACTGTAGGCTGCCTTAGGGGATTTATACTGAGTCTCAGTATAAGGCTGAGGCTTGAAATACCTTAGCCAAAGCTGTCTCCAGTGCAACTGGCACTTATCTCACTGGCATACCTCTTAACATCTCAGTGCAAGAAATCTGGACAAAGTCAGAAAAAATGGAGGGACAAGGGTAAAAAAATAGGGAGACATTTTAAATATTGCTCCTATAAACTTAGAAAGTTGCTAGAATGTCAGATTTTACATTATTATATATTTACTGAAGGGTATGAAGTCTGAAACTAAAATGCCTGTCATTATTTATTATTATTTAATGACTTCAATCCTAAATGATTTGCCAGCAAACCACAAATTTTATGAGGAACAGACCAAAAATAAGAGGCAAAAATCTGGTAATTTATTATTCATTTATTTATTTATTTTATTTTACATTTGTTGACCGGGATAGTCCGACTGGATAACATGTCCATTTTCAGTGGAGGCCCGGGGAGAAAAGCTCCACACAAGCAAGACATTACATAGAGGCAAAAATCTGGACAGTTGAGACATCATGACTATAGTGACCTTAAAATTGTGCAAGCAGATCTCCTAACTTGATGGGAGGCTGAATTTAGGACTGCAAACACCCCCTCAGTTGGGTAAGTCTACTGACTCATCATATGTCTATGATGTGGCATTAATGATCTAGCCAGCCAATGCAGGTACTCATTATGATTTCATATATATTTCTTTTCTTTTTGTACTGTATAGTTGCAGAAGACATAGCTGTAAACTATGAGTCACACGAGGAGAGATTAACTCATCTCACAGAGGCATAGAGTAAGTATGACTCAGGTCCAAGTTCAAGCCAGAAATTTCTTTTAATTCCCTCAAGCACTAGCATCTTGAGCAGGCACACATCAGCCTTCATCTCAAGCATATCCACCTTATAGGTTCATAGGTAGGTACTAGGCTATCTGCCCGAAGGCATTTATAAGCCTAGCTAGAATGTGTTGGCTTTCATTGCCCCCTTAGATTAGTTCCCTGTGCCTCTGACCAGCAGAGCCATTGAAGTGATCCCTGGGGTAAACATTCTGTTTCCCATACACTCGTCAAGGTTTCTCTTGAAGAGGGTTAGCGAGGAGCTCTGTTTAATGTAGATTGGAATCTTATTCCAGAGCATAGGAAGTCTCTGGGACAGGAATCTATTCATCCAGCACATCCTATTTATTGTTGTGGTGAGGTTTAGATCCCTGGAGTGTGTGGCTCGAGGGGATATGGTTTTCTTTAGGTGGAGCATGTCAATCAATTCTGGGTTGGACATGGCCTTGTTTGTCAGGCAGAGATCACCTCTGAGTAGGCGGTATGCAACCGAGTACAGCTGGAATTTATTCAGTCGAGCTGCATAGGGCATCTGCTTGAGGCCAGTGATCCTCTTGGTGAGGTAAGTTTGTGGTCTTTCCAATTGTTGCAGGTGTCTTGTAAGGTACATCCCAAATGGGGCATTGTACTCTATGATGGATCTGATGAGTGATGCATAAAGGGGCCCAATGACCTCTTTTGATTTGGATGCAAACCCTTTTATAATTAGGTGGGCCATATAGAAGGATTTTCTAACCACTTTAGCAATGTGATTATCAAAGGAGATGTTTCTATCTACTTGGGTCCCAAGATCCCTTATTATGTCTTCCGTATTTAGGGGGATACCACCTATGTGGTAGTTTATGGGTACTTTGTTTTTTCCAAAGGGGATGACTTTGCACTTTTTGGCATTTAGTTTGAGGCCATGGTTTTGACACCAGGTATCTGTCTCAGTAAGACCCTTTTGGAGGATGTCTGTGTCAGCTGGAAAGTCAATTATAACCCCTAGTTTGCAGTCGTCTGCGAACTTGGTCAGCCATAGTCCTCCTGTGCTTACCTGTATCTCTGAGAAGTATTTGCCAAACAGGAGGGGTCCTAGGACTGAGCCCTGGGGAATGCCACTTGTAACCGATTTATAGTCAGACCTAGCTCCCTCAACTCTTACCATGTGGGTTCTGTCCATGAGCCAGTTGGCAATCCATCTTATGATGTAGGGGTTTATGTTCAGGCTGCTGAGCTTGTCTATAATACCAGAATGGGGAATGGTGTCGAAGGCCTTTTAGTAATCTAAGTAGGCTTTGTGGACCACCTTTCCCTCATCTATAGTCTTGGTAACAGTCCCAAAGAAGTCCATCAGGTTTAGGAGGCATGATCTGCCCTTAACAAAGACAAACTGGGTAGGCTCCAGTGTTTGAAGGCTCCCAATGTCTCTGTTAATGAGATTCATGATGATGTGCTCCATAGCCTTGCAGACCAAGCTAGTCAGGCTTATAGGGCGAGAGTTCCCAGGGTCTGTTGTAGCTCCCCCTTTGTGGAGCGGAATAACCATTGCTGTGCCCCACTCTGTGGGCATGTAGCCTGTGGAGATGCTGAGTTTGAACAGTGTGTTTAATTGAGGGGTTAGTTCATCTTTGAACTTGTGTAGGACACAGCCTGGAACACTGTTCGGTCCCATTGATGCTGTGTTTTTGGCTTTGGAGAGGGCTGTTTTATCCTGTCTGTGATTTCATGGGTACTACATTCTTCTGGTATGGTTATGGGCCCTTTTGGGGGTGAGAGGGGGGTGAAGTTTGCACTTAACCTGTCTGCCAGGATGTTGGCGATATCGGTCGGTTCATTGAATTTTGTGCCATTCTGCACTAACCCTGAGCAGATCTGAGAATTGCCACTTAGATTCTTGACATAGCTAAAGAATGCCTTGTGGTTATCTTTGGAGTCCTTGGCAATTTTTCTTTCAAAGCTATCCTTGGATGATTTTATGAGGGATTGTAGTTTCTTGCTGATACTGATCAGGGATGTCTTCCCTTCTTGAGATTTTACTCTTTTCTGTACTGGTTTCCTCCTTCTATTGTATAGCATGTTTATGGCAGGGGTCCAGCAGACTGGTTTCCTTTTCTTGGAGGAGTGAGTCTTGGTTTTGCCTGGGATAGCACCATCCATGCATTTTTGTAGGTGCCTGTAGAGTGTATTAGTAAAGGATTTTGCAGCTTGGGCAGCATTGTCCTTTAGCATGGGGGCTTTGAAACTTTCCACCTCAGTTTTAAGTAAAGTGAAGTTTGCTTTTGAAAAGTTTTTCACGGTGGCTTCTTTGACCGGGGGTGTAGGCGGAACAAATCATTATTGTACTACTATGTTAATCTCCCTGCTCCCTATTGTGAAGCCTGCCTTGTACAGCTCTTTGTATGAAAGTTGGCACAAAGCAACATAGAGTACTGCTAATTCCCTTTCAAAGTTGGACACTTCAAGATACAATTACATATGTGCTAATACTTCATCAGCAGCAGGGCAAGCCGACTTGCCAGTACTGCACTCAAAGAGTAAAATAAAAAAAAGATCATTATTGTTGTAGGCTGCATAAAGTTTGTAAGTCTGTATTCCTTTTTGGTAACTGGTGATTTTGACTTCAGAAGGATGCTGACTTAATTAATCCAGTTGTTTAGTGTATGACTCCTCTTCAGTGTTTACATTTGTAACTGTGTTACAAGTTTGGTTAACCTATTCTCACATAATCCATCACTGATATTCTGCAGTAAACTGCCCCAGGTATGACTTGCATGTTTGTTTTGGTAATGCCCATAGTGCAACTATGAGACAATACAAGTGTGAATTCTTCTTTGCATGAAGTCGCAGTAAAGTTTGCTTTATAATCCTCCACTGTGCACCATGAAACATGTCAATGGCCCTTATAGTAATGCAATGAACATGAAGGACAACATCTAAATTTTAGTAGAGAAGGAAGTAATTACATGTGAAAATCTTGGTGATGTTATATCGTTCTGTGCACACATAAGCATTTTGTGCACAACTTGTGATGTACAGAACCATTTGTTCCAAACAGTGGATTTCACAGAATTCAAATGTCTTATTTCCCATTGTTCATGACAGCCTTCTCCTGTGATACCTGTAATTAATACAGTGCTTTCTAAATTATGTAAATAGATAGGATGTTCAATGGCTAGCATGAGAACCTTGTGTGTCTGTCTGTCTGGCGTGTGTGTGTGTGTGTATAAAATAGTGATGAGGTCATCCTAACAAAACTGCATTCTATCCACTTATGAGTCAAACTTATCCTGTGGTGCATGCATCTAATACAGTGGTCCCTAGTTTAACTTTATAGGTAGGAGGCTTGATGTTCAACATGAGAAGTGTGTGTGTGTGTGTGTGTGTGTGTGTGTGTGTGTGTGTGTGTGTGTGTGTGTGTGTGTGTGTGTGTGTGTGTGTGTGTGTGCGCAAAACACTTGGTGCTGTATTCACGTCCCCTGAAGAGAATGCATTTTAAATGTGCACACATCGCCCTTATCACACTTTTTACTGAAACATCCTCTACAAAACATACTGATGAGGTCAGCCTAAAAACATTCATTGTCTCCCCTTAACAATCAGACTTCTTCTGTGGCACTTGCAATTAATACAATCCTTTCTACATTGAGCAACTAGATAGGTAGGAGGTTTGTTGCTCAATATTGTGAAGTTGTGAGTGTGGATGTTTACAGTTAGGTGCGCATGCACTCAATCAGCTTCTACTCTGGGTAAAAGTTTTAAACTACTACATGACTCCACCAACCTCTAATCCTAACTTTTACTTCTTTGCAATGCATTGATGAGTAAATTCTTTCTAAAGTGGACTGTCTCACTTTAAATGCCAGACGTCTCCTGTGGAGCATGCATTTCTTACACTATTCATTAGATTGCATAAATAGGTATGTAGGATGTTCAAATAAAACAGTGTTTAACATCTACAAGTGTGTGTGTGTGTGACTACAAATTACTTCAGCATTGGTTTACACACAATTGCAAAGGCACCTTTTACAACCCTAGATGGCTATAAAAGTCATTTTTTACCTGAAATATCTTCTTGAGAATACAGTGCTGATGCCATCCCTTCAAAGATGCTGCATGCTTCACTCATACTCAGTATTTTACTGTGGCACTGAGAGCTGATAACGTGCAGTATAGATTGTGTAATTGGAAAGATAAGTGGTTTGAGTCCATCACTGCTTAGTGTGACTATGACTACAGTCATATACTGTTGGCCACCTCAAAACCACCTTTATGCATGCTTCTACTTATGAGATGGAGTTACAGTGGCACTCTGTGACATTACCATATCTTAGCATCCACAGGGTAGATCTCTTTTTGGCCACACAATGATTACATAATGCTACCATAACTGCCGTATCTCATAGTTGGAATGTGAATCCTCATGTGTGGCATGACTGTATTGCTTTGCATTGTACATTGTGCAGCTACATATCTAGGATGTTTGGGGCCAGCTGTGAGTGCATATTTTACCCTCATGCTCTGTATACTACTCTTCAAATGCACATATGATGTGTAGCTGTACAGTGTTATTGTGCCCATCAACCACTTTTTAACATAAAATTCCAGATACACTAGTTATGTCATCCATTGAAATGTGCACTGTCCCAGTAGTACCACACCCTGTTATTTGGTGCTTGTGATTCAGGCACTAATCTGTAGATTGTCTCTTTGGTAGCTGGTTCAAATCCAGCCATTACTGCTCAGACTATGTTGTGTCATTCTTACTGTGACTGTATATGTCACTAACCCTGTTGCCAAACACATCTGCTGCATACACATAGAGATATTGATTCCTTTTACAAAATGCTATTCTAATTTTTCACATAGCGATGATTTTTCTTTAGAGTAATGATGACAAGTGATTATATTTTCCTTACATAACATAGGTAGGAAGTGCTATCCTCTGGCATGAGAGAATGAGACAACATTCTGTATGTTGTTGACATAGTGCAGCAATTACAGGCACACAGGGTCAATATCATACGTTCAAAGTTTTATAACTTCGAACATTAAAATATCGAATTTAAATGTTCAAAGTTATAAAACTTCGAACATATGTTATAAAACTTCGAACATATGTAAAAAAAAAAAAAAAAGAAGAAAACCTAAAACTAATGGCTGTAGGCTGGGGGCAAGCCCCCCTGCACTCTCCACACCCCCTGCTCTTTAAATATACCAACTCTGAGACCACACTACAGTGCAGTAAGGGAAATCTTCCATTTACCACACTATACTGCTGTCTCAGCGATGCCTACACTAATCAGGTAAGTTCCGTTTTTTTTTTTTTTTTTTTTTTTTTTATTATATGTTCGATGTTTGAAACTTCGAACAGTTAAATTCGATTATTTAATGTTCAAAGTTTTCAAACTTTGAACATATAATATAGACCCGGCACATATATCCCTTGCAGCAACAACATTATGTAATTCCTTCACAAACCAACATGTCTCACAGTTGTACTGACATTTCTATTGTGGTGCATTCATCCTGCACAATATCATGTATTTTCTGTTGTCAAATACTCATGTTTAACATTTATATTAAGTGTCTGCTAACATTGTTGGGCCTTATACCGTAAGGCATGAATGGCATTAACCACAATTTAAATGTGTCCATATACACTGGGAGAGGCCTTGACCATCCCTTTTATCTAAAATAGTTTGTCTATAGCACATACATCTGATGTTAGCATAGGTGGAGTGTCACAGCTGTGTTGATTTCCATGATGGCTTTTGTGGTTCATCCATGTCATTAGTCAGTAGAGTCACATGTCTTGCTTTCAATTCCTGAGAGGCCAACATTATAAGAATGCAATAATGTTACATAAACACCATTGTATATTGTATTGCTATACATATTTATATCAGACAATGACATATCAATGCAGATTGTAATTGCACTGCAATTAAATGGCTATTTCAAGTATATCATGCTCTGACTGCTCCTGTGGCTCATGCATTGAGACCTGGCTTGTATAGGATACATACACAGATAGAATGTGGTTCAGATCTGGGTCAGTGTGTGTACTACATGATGGAAGCACCTTCCTTCTGAGAGAAGTATTAATACTGTACTGCTCACTATTCTGTGGACACTAACATATATAGCATACCTACACAGGTAGAATGTGGTTCAGTTTTGGGTCAGTGTATATACTACATGATAGAAGCAGCTTCCTTGTCAGAGAAGTATTGATACTGTACTGCTCACTATTCTGTGGATAGTAACATATATAGCATACCTACACAGGTAGAATGTGGTTCAGTTCTGGGTCAGTTTATATACTACATGATGGAAGCAGCTTCCTTGTCAGAGAAGTATTGATACTGTACTGCTCACTATTCTGTGGACACTAACATATATAGCATACCTACACAGGTAGAATGTGGTTCAGTTCTGGGTCAGTGTATATACTACATGATGGAAGCAGCTTCCTTGTCAGAGAAGTATTGATACTGTACTCAAAATAGCAATTTCAACGGTGCACCAAAACGCTGTGAATAATCCAACGAAACTGCTGTAGTTTAATTCTTTATTGGAACAAACAATCAAAGATAGTAAGCGCTTTCACGTCCTTCTGACGCTTCTTCAGACTTCAACAGTACTCCATAAAATCCATCACTTTAATACATGCACAATTATCACATTTGCATTATTAGTATATTGATATTACTGAATTAAAGTGCTAGTGCATATTCATTCAGGCTTGTAGGAACTCTAACCACTAAAACAACTAAATGCAATCCTAAAAACTATGTTCAAGTCCATGAAATATCTGAAAAATTTATAAAAGTATATATATGTAGAATATATAAAATATAATACAACGGTAAAACCACAATGTGTGAAAGATGTATAGAAAACCAAGACATATAAAAAGGTCTATCTTACTAGCACAGACAAAACATACTGGTATATTAAAACATGTGACAGTTCATATGATTACCTAAATATATATATGTCAATGTTTGAATGACCTGGCTGCTAAAAAAGGTCTTAACGTTATTTTTTATTGATACTGTACTGCTCACTATTCTGTGATCACTAACATATATAGCATACCTACACAGGTAGAATGTGGTTCAGTTCTGTGTCAGTGTATATACTACATGATGGAAGCAGCTTCCTTGTCAGAACAGTATTGATACTGTACTGCTCACTATTCTGTGGACACTAATATATATAGCATACCTACACAAGTAGAATGTGGTTCAGTTTTGGGTCAGTGTATACACTACATGATGGAAGCAGCTTCCTTGTCAGAGAAGTATTGATACTGTACTGCTCACTATTCTGTGGATAGTAACATATATAGCATACCTACACAAGTAGAATGTGGTTCAGTTTTGGGTCAGTGTATACACTACATGATGGAAGCAGCTTCCGTGTCAGAGAAGTATTGATACTGTACTGCTCACTATTCTGTGGATAGTAACATATATAGCATACCTACATAGGTAGAATGTGGTTCAGTTCTGGATCAGTGTATAGACTACATGATGGTAGCAGCTTCCTTGTCAGAGAAGTAATGATACTGTACTGCTCACTATTCTGTGGATAGTAACATATATAGCATACCTACACAAGTAGAATGTGGTTCAGTTCTGGGTCAGTGTATAAACTACATGATGGAAGCAGCTTCCTTGTCAGAGAAGTAATGATACTGTACTGCTCACTATTCTGTGGATAGTAACATATATAGCATACCTACACAAGTAGAATGTGGTTCAGTTCTGGGTCAGTGTATAAACTACATGATGGAAGCAGCTTCCTTGTCAGAGAAGTATTGATACTGTACTGCTCACTATTCTGTGGATAGTAACATATATAGCATAGCTACACAGGTAGAATCTGGTTCAGTTCTGGGTCAGTGTATACACTACATGATGGAAGTAGCTTCATTGTCCGAGAAGTATTGATACTGTACTGCTCACTATTCTGTGGATAGTAACATATATAGCATACCTACACACGTAAAATGTGGTTCAGTTCTGGGTCAGTGTATACACTACATGATGGAAGTAGCTTCATTGTCCGGGAAGTATTGATACTGTACTGCTCACTATTCTGTGGATAGTAACATATATAGCATACCTACACAGGTAGAATGTGGTTCGGTTCTTGGTCAGTGTATACATTACATGATGGAAGCAGCTTCCTTGTCAGAGAAGTACTGATACTGTACTGCTCACTATTCTGTGGATAGTAACATATATAGCATACCTACACACGTAAAATGTGGTTCAGTTCTGGGTCAGTGTATATACTACATGAAGGAAGCAGCTTCCTTGTCAGAGAAGTATTGATACTGTACTGCTCACTATTCTGTGGACACTAACATATATAGCTAATTTCCAACATTCTGACTAAATATGATTGCTCATTTTATATTTGTAACTCCTTTCGTAATGTACACATTCAATTTACTTATTTGTGAGAGCCTTCATTGATATCTTATGTGGCACATGCAGTCACTACAGAGATCTGAAGAGAGCCTAGTATAACAGACAGGGTTTGAATCTGGTAACACCTGTCTGTTAGACATGTAGGTCAGACTGCAATGGCTTACACATAGCTAATAGTTATGGCACACTCAGAGGACCCCTTCTTACAGGCGTCCTACAAGGTAAGGCATCCATACACCTTATGATAGGAAAGTGCGTAAGCTCTTCAAGGGTGTTTTTCACATCATAACAAATATGTGTATTTCTGTGACATCTGTGATTTTTATGCATCTCTCTCATATCTGTCCTGACATATGTAAAAATGACATGATGCAAATGTTTATTATGTCATTCATTTCTCAGAGGCACTACTTATTCCCAAGATAATTTCTCTCTGTATTACATGGCTTCATCTGGACATTTCTTTATTACTGCAATTGTTTTCATCACATTATACAGCCTAACGTTTCTTACTGTATGACATGCTGCCAGACCATCAGAAACTGTAATTGGTTCTCTGTTACAACATTTTCCTGTGTGTTGTTGCTGTTATGTTACTGTCACCAGTAATTACATATCAGCACGCCCTGTATAATGATGTAGGAAATGTTTGTAAATCAGCAATGGAAAACTTGAAACCATGACATGTCATTGAATGTGTGTTGTCATTTATCACTTATATACAGTATGTTATTATTTTACTATTTAGCATTTACATGACCATACAAAACTTACTTGTCTGTAATGTTTGTAAGCAATAAACATTTTTTCTATGGGTGTCACTGACATTTATTTGCACAAAAATGTCCATTTCTGACTTACCTGAAATAAGGTGGTCCATTTGTTCTTGTGTATGCATGCTGAGGTGAAAATATAGCAGTGGTGTCAGCTTGCATACATGAATTCCCTGGATAAACATCTCATATGCAACAACTGCTCTCTGTGCATTCATCCCATAAAGTGTCTTCTGTCTTTGCTGTTATCACAACTAAGCATTTTATTAACACATACATGACATTTTCACTGCCCTCTGTTACATTGCAGATTTATATCCCTAGCTCATCCCATGTTATTATGTCCATTGTTATTTATGTGCATAACTCCACTATTGTTATTGACATTAATTATCATTACATCAATATTGGCGGATTTACGTCAGAAATGTTTCTTCGATACTTTAAGCACATTTGTCTACGATATATGAGTACACTTTAGACATTTCCCTTTCCATGTTAATTAATTATGCATTATAAAACAATTATTATTTATCTGCAATTCACCCATGATAATTCCCCTCCTTCAATATTCTTTCAATGTACCCGCCCTTGATATTTCTGGGCTATATGCATGCTCGTATCTGAGCTTTGCCTATGGGACAGCTATTTTGTTTACATTCTATGCTTGTGCTTGCAAGCACTTTCCCATGGCCACAAACATGATTGCTGGCCATGAAAAGGTGCTTGCAAACATGTATGCTCAGTGAGTAGCATGCATTATTCGATTAGCGCTTTTGCTCATTGCGTTAACATGCTTACATTGTGTACATTTAGTGTAGTGCCTACACGATTGTTAATGAATACCAGGGAGTTTGTACTTACTTAATAAACAGAAAAACTCACTCTATCATAAAACTAAAGATTTATTTCTGTGCTGACATACTGAAGACTAAGAAAGACTAACTTAAAAGCAGCATGTATACTTTTGAAATTCCTTTAACAACTGTCTTATAGAATTACTGTACTGGTACAGTATAGTTCATGTATTACTTAATAGTCTAATTTATCATGAAATGTCATACATTTATATCTTTAAACTGCAACACAGTACTGCTCTTTTTTCCCCTTTCACCTATCTCTTTCTACCATTATGTACTACTGCATCTTTTCTTAAACTACATTGGAATTGTTTGTATCACTTGGAGCTTTTCTCCCTGGGCCTCTGCTGAAAAAAGGTTTAGCTCAATCAGACAGTCCCAGTCAACAAATGTAAAATAAATAAATAAAATAAATAATTAAGCAGGTATACCTCAAGTCACCATTACATCAAGCAAAGGTCACTATACTTAAGGTCTTAATTATTAGCTGACTGGAGCTCTTACTGAAAGATGTACCTTGGGTAATCTCAGTCCAGCCAGAGCTAATTTATTCATTATATCAAACATACAGGAACTTATGGCAGTCGCAGAACCTAAACTACCCATTCAGGTGCACTGGACAGCAGACAGAGATGGGAGGTTGGAATAATGGTTAAGGTGTTCCCCTCATGGACACAAGGTGGAGGGTTTGGTTCTCACATGAATTAATTGTCTAGGCATTAAATTACAGCAGTTAGCTTAATACAAATCCATGTAGTAACACATATTTGTCCCTCATGGACAGGGGTAGCTGGTGCTGATCACAGACCTCCTCTGTTCATAAATTCAGTCTATGAACTACCAAAAAAGAGCAAATGGGGATAATTGGGATTAACATGGCTAGGCTTGGAAAGGCTGTAGGGCTTCTAGCCTAGTAACTTCCTGTGAATCAATTACTAACCACACCACTGAAATTGTACATAAAATATCATAGATGTTCATTGTGTTACCCTGCTGCAGTCATCACACTTGGGTTATCCTCCCGTCAGGCGGTCCCGCAGTCGGCCCGAATTCCAAAGTCTTGGTCCGGCGTCTGTTGCAGTCGCTTCTTCCCTGACATCAGAGTGCCAGGGGTATATCAGAGGCATCCGATGCCATTTTCTTCAGTGTTTCTTGCCGCACGGTGCCCAAAGCAGAAGCAGTTCGCAAGTGCTGGTCGGCCGACACCTGAGATTTTCGAATCGAGTTTCAGTCCGAAGACTTCAAAGCTAAGTACCCCATTGGGGAACCTTTTCTTGCCTCAGTCTGATGTCATAAAAAGTTAACAATTGCATTTCTTGTGGGAAGCAAATACCTCATAAGGACTTTCATTCTTTTTGTATACCTTGCCTAGGCCCAGACCACGACGTCACTGGTTGTCGGTTTTGTGCTAGGTTCAATAAGCGAACTATAAAGCATCGCTTTGATTTCGCACAACACTACTTCAGTAGAAAATTTAATTACACTATGCCATCGGAGCAACCGACTACCGGCGTACATAAAAAAATGCAAGGATAAGGACAGGCAGCCTAGATCCAAGCCAGACTCCGAGGCCTCGGCTGGCCCGGTCGCCGGTTCTCCAGTTTTCAGTGAGGCACCTACGCAGCCCCTGGCTACTGCTGAATTGGATCTCTAGACCGCATCGGATCCCCCAACAAAGATTTCTAGGCCAACGCAGCCATTTTCCTTAGGCCCTACTGACGACATTACAGTAGGGGAAGCCGGTGCTGCAGAAACACCTTTGGTTTCTGAATGTGTCTTCAGACTGACTACCCTCACCATAAAATCTTATGCTAAGCTTAAGACTCCTCTCAAACCTAAAAAGCCTACACTTCAGTCTCCAGGTCAAGGCCCTATGCCTAAGAAACAGATGCTTAAAATGGCTGAAGATTTGATTTCTTTGATCAGGGGTTCCCAACCCCCCCCCCCCCGACAAAAGGCCTAGACAAGAGGAGGGTTATGCCTCCTCTGATCAGGTGTCTGTTTCCTCAGGCTCCTCTGAGGAACAGGATTACTCCTTTCCCCCTTATGAAGATTCTGATGCTGAAGACTCCATTCCCTCAGCTTCTCCCCCTGAAGATTACTCCTTTGGAGAAACCTTACGCACCATGAGGGAACATTTCCACTGGGAAGGTCAGGACTACTCTGACTCAAAGAAAAGGCTCTGAGAGTTTCTGTTACTCCCCCAGCACAGACCACTTGCTATCCCCCCCAGTTTTGGACATAGTGGATGATGTCTTCTTAGAATCTAGTCTAAATCCAGATTCTCTGCCTCCTGCTCCAGCCAAACCAGATAGAAACAATAGAGTGTCTGACTCACACAAATTCCTTTACAAAAGCCCTGCTGCTGATCCAGAGACAATCTCCCAGGGTCCCAAAGGGGCTAAGGCTTCTATGGCGAAAAATCCTGTACCTTCAGAAAGGGACTCCAGAGCACTAGATAGGTGGGGGAAGAAGGTTTGCACCTCAACTACTCTAGCTATGAGAGCACTAAATTGTCAATTTCACATGCTTAAATACCAGCAATTCCTAATGTCTCAAATAAAACAGAAGATGGGCATGCACCCTCAACAGTCTGAATTCAAGGAAATGCAAGATCTGTTGCATGCAGCTGAACAGGTGGGCAAACATACTTTCCAATGTGGTTTTGATGCCTTGGAAGCTTCCTCTAGAGCAGCTGTTACTGGGTCTGTTATACGTAGGCATGCTTGGTTAAAGGAATAATCTCTGCCTGATCATGTTAAAGCAAAATTACTGGATGCACCCTCACAGCAGGATGTTTGATTTGGGGTTAAAGCAGAGGAGGTTTTAAAGAAGATGGAGGATAAGGCAAAATCTATGCAGATGGTCAAAGATTTCTTACAGGTACAGCCCCCACGCTTCAGCAGAAATTAGCCAACAAAAAATTGGTCCTTTCTAGCTTCTGACAGACCACAGAGGGGTAAATATAGGCGCCCAAGGGGCAGAGGACAAGCACAAATCCCTTACAAACCTCGCCAATGGGGCAGTACAACACAGAAGGGAGGAGAAGACAGGTCCCAAACCACTAAAAGGCAAGCACAATGACTTAAACCTCAAACTACCAAGCAAAACCCTTTTGGCAGCTCCCTTGGGAGGAAAATTAGCACTTTTTGCAGACAACTGGCGCATCGTCACAAAGGACAAATAGGTCCTAGACATTATCTCACACGGATACAGATTCCATTTCCACACCTTGCCAAGGATAAAAGGAATGCCAAACCTGCCACAAAATCAATGGGCAGAGGCACAAAAACAAATTACAGCTCTCATGGACATGAGAGCCATTCAACTGGTGCCTACACAGGAGCAAGGACAAGGAATTTACTCAAGGCTCTTTCTAGTCCCCAGAAAAGACAATGCTTGGAGACCCATTCTGGACCTTTCAATTTTAAACACCTTCTTGCAAGTACCCAAATTCAAGATGCTAACACTACAGCAGCTTCTTCCCATGTTGGGCAAGAAAGCTTGGCTAGTAACGTTGGACCTCAAGGAGGCATACCTGCATGTCCCTATCAGACAAAATTTCAGAAGATACCTCTGTTTCATTGCAGGTTCAACCCATTACCAATTCTCTGCACTGCCCTTTGGCTTATCTACTGCGCCCAGGGTCTTCACAAAATGTCTGGCACCAGTAATTGCATACTGCAGACAGAGAGGAATTCAAATATACCCATACTGGACAACTGTCTCATCCAAGCAGAAAGCAAGGACATTCTCTTACAACACCTGGCTTTTGTAAGACATCTTCTAAGTTGCCTAGGGTACACAGTAAACGAAAAGAAATCAAAACTAGTGCCCTCACAAAATATGACATTCCTGGGTGCCAGCTTGAATACAACGGCCCAGATGGCTTATCTGATGCCAGACAAACAACTACAATTAACTCAATACTTCAGAACAATGGCAACAAAGACCCAGCTCCCTGCAAGAAAAATTCTGCAGGCCTTGGGCTTCATGGCATCTTGCATACTACTAATACCATTTGCAAAACTGCATATGAGGAAATTACAATGGTACCTAAAAAGCGTATGGGCTCAACACAGCCACAGCTTGGGAACAATGATAAATCTCATTCCCTGCCTTCAGTAGGAGTTTCTATGGTGGTCACAGGCTTGTCACCTCAACAAGGGTCAGCCTTTCACCCTATCCCCGGCCAGGCAAACTATGACAAAAGATACAACGGACTATGCCTGGGGGGCACACATGGCAGGTGCGTTCAAGGCTTATGGACAGCAAATCAAAGGAATCTGCACATCAATTAAAAAGAAATGCTAGCTGTACAAAATGCTCTGACAGCCTTCAAGGACCTCTTGCATCTAGGACAGCTTATAATAAGGACAGACAACACCACAGTAATGTGGTACATAAACAAACAAGGGGGTACACACTCCTACCCTCTATGTAGGCAAGCAATGACCTTGTGGAACACAGCACTGGCTTACCAAGTTCAATTACAAGCTCAGTTCCTGCCAGGAAAAAAGAACACATTGGCAGATGACCTAAGCAGAAACATCATGGATCCCCACGAGTGGAAACTGGATCCACAAGTTTTCGCAATGATAACTCAAAAATGGGGGCTCCCAGACATAGACCTGTTTGCCAGCTCTCAAAACTATCAGCTAACAAAGTTTTGCACAAGGACTTTTCACCATCAAGCTTGGAAAGTGGACGCACTCTCATTCAGTTGGAAAATGCTAACAGTATATGCCTTTCCTCCACTATCCCTTCTCACAAAGGTGCTACTGAAAGTCAGGATGGAGAGACCCCGAATGATACTCATTGCCCCAGATTGGCCACGCCAGCACTGGTACCCACTATTAAGGAATATGGCCCAGGGCCCACCATGGATTCTACCACAAATTACATACCTGCTCACACAGCAAGACAATCAGATTCTACACAGCCAGCTCAAGACCTTAAACTTGGCTGCATGGCAAATCACCTAAGCAACCAGCCAGCTCCTCTCTCACAAGCTGTTATGGAAGCTTTTCTGGAGGCCAGGAGGCCCAGCACCATGAAAGCCTACTCAGACAAATGGAAAAGGTTTTGCGCCTGGAACCAAGCTAAAGGCCAAAATACCCTTCAGCCTGACATACCTTAGATTCTGCAATATCTAACTGAGATATTACACAAAGGGCTTTCTTTTTCATCTATTAAAATCCACACCTCAGCCATTTCTGCTCACTACAACACGGATCCTCCCTTATTTTCACATCCACTCTTAAGGCAGTTTCTCAGAGGGGCCAAGAACATTAGGCCTCCCAGGAGAGCACCAACACCTACTTGGGACCTCAGCTTTGTTCTGGAAAAACTCACGCTACCTCCTTTTGAGCCAGCTTTCTCAGCTGACTTAAAATTTATATCATGGAAGACTGCCCTGCTGCTAGAAATCACTTCAGCTAGAAGAGTTTCAGAGCTTCAGGCACTAATGGCAGTAGAGCCTTTCCTCATTTTTCATCAAGACAGAGTTTCTCTACGAACTAACCTCTCCTTTATGCCTAAGGTGGTATCCAATGTGGCTCTAAATCAAACCATCCATTTACCCACCTTCTTTCCAAATCCACAGAACAAAGGAGAAAGACTCCTGCATTCCTTAGACATTCACAGGCAGCTACGTTACTACTTGGATAAAACTAAGGTTTTCAGAAAATCTGACCAGCTTTTTGTATCCTATGCTACAGCATCACAAGGAAAGGCTATCTCAAAACAACGCATTTCCAAATGGATAGGATATTGCATACATCTTTGCTAAACCCACCATGGAAAACCAGTTCCTGCTACCATAAGGCCCCACTCTACCAGGGCAGCAGCTACATCTACAGCCTTCCTCAGGGGGGTGCCAACCAAGGATATTCTGGAAGCTGCAACTTGGAGTTCAGTACACACCTTCACCAAACATTACCACTTACCACTTTACTCTAAGACTAAAGCTGGCTTCACCACTGCAGTTTTGCAGGGCCTTCTAGCCTCCTCTACCCTGTTTGACTCCACCTCCCATCCTTAGCTTTGGGATTCTATCCAAGTGTGATGACTGCAGCAGGGTAACGCGATGAACATAGTACAGTTTTGTACCTACCATAAATGTAGATGTTCGAGTGTATACCCTGCTGCAGTCCAGGTTACCCTCCCTCCATCCCCTCTGAACTAGCTGAACTTATCTCTACCACTCTATTCTATACTACCTCTGTGGTGTATTTGCTTGTGCCTAAGGGTTTTGTTTTATTTTTTCCATATAGCTATATGTACATGTATATATATATATATATATATATATATATATATATATATATATATATTTTTTTTTTTGCCTACCTATTAGGGGCACCTGACATCTGGGGCAAGAAAAACTGAAGAAAATGGCGTCGGATGCCTCTGATATACCCCTGGTGATCTGACATCAGGGAAGAAGTGACTGCAACCAACGCCGGACCAAGTCTTTGGAATTCGGGCCGACTGCGGGACCGCCTGATGGCAGGATAACCCAAGTGTGATGACTGCAGCAGGGTATGCACTCGAACATCTACATTTATGGTAGGTACAAAACTGCACATTTTTAATAAGTGAAAATTCTGTCTTTTTTACAGTTTGCCCATCAAAGATAGTTTAAAACAGTCCAGATATTTGAAAGTGGGCAATTAAACAAATCTAATTGTGGTCACAGAGCTCACCTTCAGAGCCATTATTTATATACAGAAGGATGACTGCTCAGTGCTCAGACATATGTCCCTACTACTTTAACACAACTTCTTTGAATGATCTCTCCAGTGACAAGATTTGACCCTGTGCTAAGGTGCAGTGTACTTTGCATTTACTGTATTAAGTTTATTGCATGGTGATCTGCCACCAACTGAAAAAAGAAATTGATTTATTTTGCCACGCTGATATCTTGTTTTGTGATCAAAATATTTTTTTTTCTAAAATTATTTTAAAGGAACTTCCTCAGTTTCCTCAGCCTCTTTCTAAAGTACAGGAAAATACAGGTGGCAGACTGCTCAGAGGACATTTAAAACAATACAGACTCCTTGTCAATTATCTAGAATGACTTCAGATCAAGTGAGACAGATTTGTGCCTCAGAGGCTTCCCCTTCTCTAGAACGGGCTTCCCATCCATGTGGAGCAGAGTTCATCCCTGCATTTATTCAAGCAAAACTTCAATCAATGGATGGGGAACCATAAATATACCCCTGGTCTGGCATGTATGGTGAACAGCTATAATGTTGAATGTAAAACAATGACAAAATAATTTCGATCAAACACAATAGTGGGAGGAAAATTAAAATAATAATATCAAGAGCGAAAAATTACTTCCTCTCCTGATATTGAAACCAAAACTAACAGTAGTCTCAAATTTGTCTGAATAGTGGCAGCATTATGGCAAGATTTTAATGATCTTAAGGTGTAGGGTTAGGGTTGGGGGATGGGGCATCATTAGGGTTAGCACCCATTACTAAAGAGGGCAGGGGGGGTCCACCACACTGCATAACCTTAGTAATGGGTGCTAACCTTAACTCTAACCCTAAAGTTGTACCTTCCCCCAACGCTAACCCTACACCTTAAGGTCATTAAAACCTTCCTGTAACACTACACTACACAAGACAGACAAACATTCACAAACACACACAGACAACACTACATCTATCCCCTAACCTAACCCTTACCCTTACCCTAAAATACACAAACTTGCATGAAACACACAACGCCCATACTTCACTCAATCCCCAACCCTAACTGTAACTCACACACACACACACACACACACACACACACACACACACACACATACACATGCTCCATCCATGTCAACGCTACTTACCTGTGTCTACAATCTATACCATTGATATATCCACCGATCTGCCATAAATATCATTGACATTAAAGCATACCTTTCATTTGTTGAGCAAATGTCCATTTATATATATATATATATATATAAAAGCAGAAAACAATTACCGCACAGCTCCGTGAAGTATCCTGTAGCAAACAAAATCAGTAAAATCACCAGAAGCAACTAGTCAGGATACACCACGAGAACACCTTTTTCCAATAAAGAACTTTATTCCAAAGAGTGAATAAAAATGAATAAGCGCTTTCGCTTGCTGCTGGCAAGCTTCTTCAGATACGTATATACATATACCTCCACAAAACTCTTGGGATTCAATACCTGTCATGTTTTACACATTTTATTAGGAAGCTTTGCTCAGCTTAAAAAGGTTAGTTGGGTTGACAGCCTAGTATTCTGCTATGATACTATGAATGCACAGGGGACAACATTACCTGCATAAAATGTAACAAATCCTGTCAACACATGATTGGTTAAGAACGAGTGCACAGGTATACATGTCACTGACTTATTGAGAGCCTACTGGTTAGTAAGCCATGCACTTGTTCCTACTGTACATATTAGAATGAGGATAATCATTCAGTATCTCTTTGATCAAGATGAACTGTTTGACTGACATCTTCAGTCTCAAACTTGATTGAAGTTAAATGTATTGAAATGTGTGTGCCTTTGTACTATGCTATGCTGCACACTTCTCTCATGCAGGAGTCTTCACTTCCTAAATTAACTTAGCATTATAATCAGTTCTGGGGTTGCTAAGTCTTTTGGGTAAGGAGAAATGCCCTGTTGTCATGACACCTTCAATGCTGATATGTGGGGAAATAGAACTAGTAGCATGATTTTACCAAATGCCTTTCAGTCAAATCAACTACTATATTATAAGCTTCTTTATTACACTGAATACTCGCTTCTCAGCTATGAATTAGATGCCAAGATACGTCTTCACCTCTTCACATGGTGATAATGGGGGGAGTCACTCTCTAAAGGCATATGAATAAGCATCTCTCAGGGCTTCATACCTATATCATCTTGTTTTCATCTCTCAGGGTTTCATACCTATATCATTCTGTTTCCATCTCTCAGGGTTTCATACCTATATCATTCTGTTTCCATCTCTCAGGGTTTCATACCTATATCATTCTGTTTCCACCTGTCAGGGTTTCATACCTATATCGATCTGTTTCCATCTCTCAGGGTTTCATACCTATATCATTTTGTTTCCATCTCTCAGGGTTTTATACTTATATTGTTCTGTTTCCATCTCTCAGGGTTTCATACCTATATTGTTCTGTTTCCATCTCTCAGTGTTTCATACCTATATTGTTCTGTTTCCATCTCTCATGGTTTCATAATTATATCGTTCTGTTTCCATATCTTAGTGTTTCATACCTATATTGTTCTGTTTCCATCTCTCATGGTTTCATAATTATATCGTTCTGTTTCCATATCTTAGTGTTTCATACCTATATTGTTCTGTTTCCAGCTCATATGGTTTTATACCTATACTGTTCCGTTTCCATCTCTCAGGGTTTCATACCTATATCATTCTGTTTCCATCTCTCAGGGTTTCATACCTATATCATTCTGTTTCCATTGAATGTCAATCAGATTTGAAGATATACGACAACATATATTTGGTTCAGTACATAGACAATGTTTGTCCAGCATTTTGTCATGTCCTTTAATTGTTGCTTTGTGGTTAGCCTTCAGGACTCTCTGCAAGGCCACGAATGCTGGTTTAGGGGTGAGGATGCAATAGGCTGACACTGAATATCAAAACTAGCAAGTCCTTTAAATCTAGTAATATTCATCTACAAAATTGTATGACCTTTCTTCAATCAATCTTTTAGACTTATGGCACATTACCTGAAGATGTTTCATGTTTTATGTAACATAGATCCTGCCTTGTACAAATAGGTTCATAGGTTCATAGAAATAGAATAGGAAATTACAGTCTAATTTCCTTTATCTTCAAACAATACACAATCATTTCTTCTCCACCATATGCATTGCCCTGTTAGTGAAAAACAGAACTTTAAGCAAATGTTCCACTCAATTCATTAACAGTAAAGTCCTAATATCCTTATTATAAATACATTTAAATTATCTTAAAGTTTCTTGCCACTATACTGTCAGACTTAATTGAATTTCCATAAGGCTATTCCTGTGTATTCTTAAAGTTGTGTGCAAGACTTTTATATATAGGTTGGAATAGGTTTACCTATATGTGACAAATTTGTGAGTATAAATTCAGGTACCTCGAATGACTAATTAACTTGTAAACCATCTCTAGGGAATATGGGAAAAATCAAGTTCCTTACTATTGAAACAACAAAGTGTTAGACATCTGGAAGTTGAAGTATTTAAAACAGATTAGAATAAAATGTACAGATGAGATTAGAATATGGCTTTTAGTCAGAAATATTAGCAAATGTAATGTGCAAGCATGCATGCGTGTGCACACACACTCACACACACACACACACACACACACACACACACACACACACACACACACACACACACACACACACACACACACACACACACACATGCTCATACTAAATACAACCCAAAAGGTAATTTATAGGATTTCTAAGTCACTTATTAGTCAGATTATAAAAAGAAACAAGAGACTCCGATGAAGGTCTACTTGTAAGAAAAGTGGACATGCAGACTCGACAGAAGAGATATTCCAGCTAAGAACCAAGCCCAAAAGCCTGGCATTATGATGCAGCAAAGCCAACCACTGTAAGTGACACTTTGTATTTATGCTACTCTTCACATGAGCCATGTGACATTGCCATTCTATGATTACATAGCCTCTGTCTTTCATTATTTCTTTATTTCTTGGCTGAAGCACTGATGGGCTACGTTTAATGTAAAATACCCATTCAGCTACAACACTACTGACTCAAACACCACTGATTCCAGCCTCGTGTAGCCATCTAGGATGCTGGCCATCCTCAGACTCAAATGTGAGTTCAGGCGAGCAGTGCCGTACTTTAAGTGAGCATATTATTTGAGATCCTGTGAGGTAAGAGTGGCAGTTGTACAGTGGGAGTGTAGGTTAGGGCAGCAATTGGGAAGTGGCTTTAGGTTTAGGAAACAGGACAGGGATTTTAGGGTTAAGGAGTGATCACAGGAATTAAGTTAGGGGAGGTTGAGTTCTAAGTTTAGGGAACAATTACTGATTTTATTTTTAGGGTAGGGAGTGGATTTTTGGGTTAACAAGTGAGGGCTCAGGTTAGCTCTGGTAGGGCTATATAGTTTAGTAGGGTTTGGTGTTGGAAGGGCTAAGTAGTTAAGCAAGATCAAGCAAGCGGAAGGAGCAAGTGTTTGCAAACTACTATTATGGGAGCACTTGTGGTAGACCCCCAAATGACCAAAGAATCTAGCAAGCATCTACAAACCGAGCATTCCTGACTAATTAGAAGACTATGGGCTTATCAGCTATCATGACTGCAGCTATAGCATTATGTAAAACATTTCCTTTCACAAATATCTGGACTGATTCAGAACTTTTGTTATCTCAGGACAATTTAAAAAGATTTCTTGGGGTAGGAAACTGTAGAAAGAGATAAATGGGGTGGCTTAAAGAATAAACCAGAAATAGTTCAGAGTACAGTTTCACTAGAAGCTAAGACAAAATATAATTAGTCACTGATTTAAGCCATGAGGCTAGTGGTGATTTATAAAGCAACTAATGATTGTCCTTAACTGAAGTTCTAAGAATAAGCTACAGCAGAGAATGATAACTTTCTCTTAAATTCTGGTATCAAACAGGTAAAAAAAGATTAACAGAAACAAAACACTAACTATATAAAAATGATGACCTAATAACATCTATGAATGAGATGTAAAATAAGGGTTAGCTACTTTTAAAGCAGTCAAAACGTTTATACAGTTTTAGGAATAAAGTTAATATGATCAATGAATGTACAGCCATTTTTAAATGTGGCCCTGCATGCTTAAAACTTTGTTCACATGGAATGTTATTTCCTTTTTCCATAATCATCTTACACTACATTTTCTGAAATACATAGCTTTCACTTTCCAAACAGTTTCCTGCACTTGTTCAAAGTCTGCTCGAAGGAAAGCACCAGAGAACTTTGAATTTATGCCATAAATAGCACAGCGGGAGTATCACCATAAATGGTAAATTTATAGAGTTTGTACTAACCAGAAACAGTACATCAGAAGCTGTTGCAATATCAATGGTCATCTGTGGAACCCTTTGATTAGCTGGTAGCAGTAATGTACAAATTATAAATGGAAGCTAACTGTTAAATGTATGATACAAATGAATGTGTGCTATATAAACATACACTTTTTGTGTGGTAACCTTTGCTACCACTTTTATGCACCATTTTGCATAACTCCATTTTGGCAAGTGTATTCATACAAACTATGACATGAGTACAGCTTTCTCCTTAGGTTACTAGGATCAAGGTGTGGTTTTAAGTAACTTTTACCTCACTGCACTGTAAGCAGGACTTTTTATCTGCCTTGCTGTATTTTGATGGCAAGACTGAGTTACTAGGAAGCTACACATGCTGATGTAGTGAGACAATTGTTTAACTCAGCTATAACAGGTGGTCTTTTAAAGGATTAATAGTCAATGTAACTATACAGTACATATAGTAACATTCACCATTAAATCTTTACAAGACCACCTGCTATAGTTAAGAGCTAAGTGATTAAATCTGAATGTAACATTAATAGCGTGCAAGAGTCCAGCTATTTCTGATGGATATAGAACTCAAGAAATATTTCAGTTATTTAAAATTTGACCTGGTACAAACAGAACTTTTAAAATATTGTATTTTGTTGAGTTCATATGACTACGTTACTATGAAACTTTTATTGAAATGTAAGTTACAGGGAACTGTACATTGATAGACAACCAAAAGATAAGATAACTTTTTTAATGTTCATAGGTTCACAGGTAGGTACTAGGCTATCAGCCCTGGGGACTATATAAGCCTAGCCAAAAAGGTTCCCTGGCTTTTGCCACCCAAGAAGATAATTTTCCTGTGCCCCTGTCAAGCAGTGCCACAGAAGTGATCCCCGGGGTGAATTCTCTATTTCCCATCCAGTCATCAAGATTTTTCTTAAAGAAGGCCAATGAGGAGCTTTGCTTGACATGAATAAGTAGTTTGTTCCAGAGTATGGGAAGTCTCTGGGACAGGAATCTATCCTTCCAGCATGTTCTGTTTATTCTGACATGTAACATAAAACAAGACATGTATACTATGCCTTGTTTTAACAGGTGAATTACATGGGTAGTGATGAGAAAACTCAGTGTACTCTGTTCAGACAAGTTGAACTGCAAGCCATATAATAGAGATCAATAAATATGTGTACACACACACACACACACACACACACACGCACACGCACGCGTGCGTGCATGCACACACACACTTACATACACATGCATGCAATTCTTTAAAAAAATAAATAAATAAATAAACAACTAATTTGAGACTGTTGGATTAAATGTTCATAGTTCACAGTTCATAGTTATATACTAGGCTGACAGCTACCAGGACATTTATAAGTCTGGCCATACAATCCAACCAAATTTTGTCCCTATGTACTATGGGCATTTATTAGAAGGGCTTATGTTAGTTAGGAAGTTTCTAGAGGTTATGTGGGGTGGTATGTTAGCTTGGGCATTACTGTTTCCTTCTATCTATCAGAGACATGCGGGCCAGACTCTGGGTGGATTTTCTGCTTCCTATCCAATGGTTAATATTATGCTTAAACAGGGTTAGGGATGAACTCTACTGCACAGCAATGGAGAGCCTTTTCCAGAACATAGGGATCCTCTAAGAGAGACATCTATCTCACCAACATGCCTTATTTATTTCACAAGCAAAATTTAAATCCTAATGGTTTTGATGCTGTTCACTTTGTGGATGTGCCAAAGGTCCATCAGAGCTGGATCCAAGGATGCCTTGTATGCCAGGGATAGATCACCTATCAGTAACCTGTAGAATACAGTATAGAGATAGGGATTTAAAGTGATCCATGCAGGCCGGTATGTTTATACCCTGGATTCTACTGGTAAGGAACCTTTGTGGGTGTTCCAACTGTTGCATATGTCTAGTCAGGAATATGCTGAAGAGGGTATTATATTCAATGATGGTGAGGAAAGGACCATTTAAAATGGCATTTTGACTTCCTTGGCCCTGAATGTTATATCCTTACTTATAAGTTGGGTGATATTAGAATGCTTTTTTTACTACTTTAGTCACATGTTGGTCAAAGGTCAGATTACTGTCTACATATGTTCTGAGATCCCTGACTACTGGGTCAACTCTTAGAGGTATCTTATCGATGGAGTAATTAGACTGGGTAACAGTTTTCCCAAAAGGCACTATATTACATTTCTTGGCATTGAGTTTTAGTCCATGACTTTGGCACCAGTCACTTGCCTGTGTTTGACCCTCTTATAAGATGTTTGTGTCATGTGGGAATCTATGATAGCTCCCAATTTGCAGTCATCTGTGAACTTGGGTCAACCAAAGGTCCTTCACTTTAACCTTTGCCTCTGAGAAGTAGATGCCAAAAAGGAGCAGTCCCAGACTGAAGCTCTGAGGTACCTTGCTGGTGACTTGTTTCTTAGTGAAGGTGATATCACAAATCCTGACTTCCTGGGCCCAGTCTGTGAGCCAGCTGTCAATCCAGTTAGTTGTGAACTGATTTATGCAGAGTTGGGACAGCTTTTGAATTACACCTGACTGGGGTATTGTACTGAGTGCCTTAGCCAGGTCTAGGAAGGTGGTCTGCACTATTTTCCCCTCATCTATTGCCTTGTTGACCTTCTCAAAGTCTTCAACCAGGTTTAGTAGGCATAATATTCCCATGACAAAGCCACACTGATTTGAGTCCAGTATCTGAAGGTTGCTTACATCATTTTATCATTTGCATGATAATTCATTTGATGGCTTTGCATATTAGAGTAGTCAGACTAATAGATCTGTAGTTTCTGGGGTCAGTGATAGTCCATCCTTGTGAAGTGGGATAAACATTGCAGTCCTCAATTCTCATGGTATAAAGCTTGTTCTGAGGTTATAATTGAAAAGTGAGTTAAGTGGTCCTGAGAGATCATGTTTCCAGCTGTTTAGGAGGCATCACAGGATATTGTCAGAGCCCAGTGAGGCTGTGTTTTTGGCCTTAGTGAATGCCACCTGGACCTGCTCCCTGTTAATAGTTTTGGGGGGTTATGATGGTAGGTATTTCATGGAGGGGGGCAGGGGTTTGGTGGGTGATTTTTGACCTTAATATGTCAGCCAGAAAATATGCTGGGTTGCTGTGCTCTTTGAAGGTGGTACCATTTGCCACCCATTCAGCATGCTGATATGTGCTGCCGTTTGTGTCTCGGACATAGCTGTGGAAGACTTTGTGGTTGTCTTTAGTTGGTGAGGCTATCTTGTAATTGGCCTTGTTGGAGTTATTTGCCTTCTTAGTTTCCTGTTTAGTTTAATTAGAGAGCTCCTGTTATTATGCCAGTTGCTCTTCCTGATTTCAGCCATTACTGTTTTCCTTTTGTTATATACCCTCTCAAGGTTAGAATTCTGCCACTGGGGTTTGTTTTCAGAGTTTATTTTGGGGTTACTTCTAGTAGGTACAGCCATCTCTATACAGCCATTTACATGGTTGTAGAGTGTCTCTGTGAACCATTCCACATTAGTAGCTGTGAACTCAGGGTTGGGGACATCAAATCCTGACAGATTATTACTTAATAGGATGTAGTTTGCTTTGGAAGAGTTACTAACCGTTATAAGGCTTGCTGGGTTTACCAAGTTGATTTTTATTTCGAAGGAGAGAGCTTTATGATCCAACCTCACCTGTAAGGACATGAGACTTGCAGGGGTTTAGCACTCTTTTATACTGCAGAGTACCAGGTCCAGTATGTTTGAACCTCTGGTGGGTGTATGCACTATCTTTTCAAAGTTATTTATGTTAATAAGGTCCAGGAATCATTGTGCCTGGGAGTATAAGGCTGTGTGCATTTTCCAGTCTATAGGGGAGGTAGTTAAAGTCTCCCATGAACAGGATATTTGGTTTAATGGTGAGTGTCTTCAGTAGATGTAGGTGTAGGTATGAGCCATGGCATTCGAGGGACATAGTGGGTGACCTACGGCTTTCTATGATATGGTATGGGACTTTGTCTATAGTGATTTTCACATGGATAAATCCCAGGTTGTCATACTGTTTAACCAGTGCAGAGTTATGCTTGTTGCTATTACAGACTGACACTCTCCCATCTTTTGTCCCTGTCTGTGCTGTTGATGGTTTAAATGTGCGGAGGCACTGAAGCCTTTCACTGCCAGAGTACTTTCTTTGGATTTAAATCATGTCTTCGTAATGGCACAGATGTCTATATTCTCCAGAGTAGGGAAAGCTTGAGGGGTGTGGAGTTTCTTGTTTAGGTTCCTAGCATTGAGCAGTAACATCTTTAGACTTCTTTGAATTTAGAGAAAAAAAGCCATACAGCCATGTTACTTGACCGTTTTATTGGGATAGCCAAATAGCCAAAAGCTTGGACACTCTTTAAAAATGACTTCTTACTTCCAGCATAAAACATTGAAGCAGGAAACCTGCTGATGTCCAACTCGTATTTTAACAAGACTTGTAGGTTATGTATTTGCTTTCCTGAAGCTCTGTTTTCAAAGGTAGATGTTTTGTTTTTGTATTTGTTAATTGTGGAGCTTTTCTGCTCGGGTCTCCACTGAAAAATGGCTCTGCAGCCCAGTCAGACTTACCCGGTTAACAAATGTCAAATAAATAAATAACAGTAACAAGAAACATAAGCTATTGGCAGACTGTGACTAATCCATCTTATCAGTCAGAGTGTGGCAGTTCTACCCACTGCAAGACATGAGATATCCAGAAGGGACCTGTTCTGCCAGCAGCAAATGCAACTGAGTACTTTATATTGGAGTAAGTGGAAAATTAGTGCTAATCATACATCTGCATTGATTGATTAAGATTTTTTTTGGCTCATGAAATATGACTCTAATTGTTTAGAACTTCCCTGCATTTAGTTCATATTTTTGCCTTGTTCCTCATAAGATTTTTGATTTTTTTTTAGTAAATCACTCAAAATTACAGTCAATCAATAATGAAGGACATTAGAATTTAGTACTTCTTGAAAATGCAACTTGATGCAAAACCTTTGACTGTAAGCTTTTCAGGTGCATTAGAATAATGTTTATAAGCTGTACCTGATTTTTCCCTTTGTCCCTCTGACTGTCCTTGATTCTTAAGTAAAGAAATTGAGAGCAGATTTTACTTGTAAATATGTATCCGGTTTCATTTTTAAATTATACAGAATGTAGAGTATATTGTATAAGTTTATGTTTTTTTTGTAAGCAATTGCTTGTACAACTAGACTATTTCAATTGAAGTGTGTTTTCTTCTTAAATAATCATCTGTCACAAGAACAGATGTGTTTCCATTTTTGCTGCTTCTCATCATAAACAATACTGAGTACTGCTATTTATATTTGAGTATTCCAACTGCTTGGGCTTCCAGAAAATACTTTTATTTTGTCCATTTAGTAATAAAAAAATATTAGATGAAAACATCTGCTTTCCACAAACCCTGACTCTAACTCTATTTTCTCTTGACCTCTGGTATTATAAACAAGTGAGCACAGTTATTATTACTGGCAAGTAGATATTGATTTTAAATGACCTTTGTCAAGCATTTACACCATACCAGAGGGTTGTTCTATTTATTTTATCTTTAAGCCTGGAAAGGAACACTAAAGGAAGCATTAAGTTCTCTCCAGTTTTACAGATTTTCTTTTATTTGCTATCAGCTGTAAAACACCTGCTGGGCGATATAAAAGATGGACCAGTAATAGTGACCTTGTTACTGACAACTAGAATTGATTAATCAGTAGGTAACTGAGGGACCATACTGGAAAGAGACGGATTTTGTCAGTGTTTTACCTCCAGTTTTACGTATAAATCATTACGTGAAATGTTCAGTACTCACTGGTGATTGGGATTATTTTGGTGATTACAGGCAAACTGTTACAGTGAGTAGGACACCTTATCTGTATGATGTGCACATTTTGCCATTGTTGTCATTTCTGGCAAGCATTTTAGGTGATGGTGAAATCTATACCCTACATCTTAATTAGTTTTAAATACTATGGTCATCATGTCATTACATTTAGGTTATGTACTACAAAAGAACAGGAACCACTTTGTAGTAAACTATCTGATTTCTCTCAAACATTCCAGTACTAATTTTTCATTAACATTGTACCAATACCAGACTGTATACTTTTACCTGTAATTTCAGTAAATAAAATGATCACTCTGAAATGAGTATTTACCCTGATTATTCTAATCTAAAGGGTTCTTGTGCGAAATGAACTTCTTTGTCAGATTGATAATCTTAGGCTCTATATTTTTTACTGTGATTTCTGTAAACATGTTGGATTGATGTAACTATAAGCTAATATCGACCTTGGGGTAGGTATAGTCTTCTTGTTATGTGAACTGCCCAGTTATTCTATATTTTTCTTTGTTATAAATATGTTCTTTTCTAACTTGACAAGACTAATAAGCAGCTGTGGTCATGTGAAAAGAAGGTACAAAGACCAATATTTGGGTAAAACCTAATTCACGGGCAACCTGGTTCTTCCAGACTGAAAATTATTGCATGAACAAGTAATGTTTATATGCAAAAATATGTTAATTTAATGTTAAAAATATATGATATGATATGATATGATACAATATGATATGTATCAACTAATTAAATATGAAATTTCAGAATCTAGTAATAATACAATATGTGAGAACTATACTCATGCTACAGTATGTTTCAGTCACCAAAAAGTTGCAGCGTAACACTGTGGAAAGCTTTACTGCCCTGCAACATTACTCCAGACCTACTATTAAGCAAATGCAGCCTGAATCCTTCTCTAGGTCCACAGCAGGCTTTGCAAGGTTCACCCCCACAGATTGAGTTATGGAACTAGTGTGAAAGCAGGGGCCATCAAAACCAAAACCCAAGAAACATATAGTGTCATTTGGTGGGGGAGTAGCAGAGAGAGTTTGTCCAGGAAAGGTCTGTTATGTAAGTTGCACTTAACCATAACAGTAGATGTTCAAATTCTTCATTGCAGCAGTAGTGTACAGGTTATATCCTGCTATGGATACAGCACCCAGCCAGCTTCCCAATGTAATAATCTCCTCCCATACAGTCACTCTGGCTGTCTATAGGCTAATCTCTTTTGGAGGGACTATAAAAGTAGCCATTGTGACTAAAAATCTTCAGGGCTTTCTTGCTCCAACCTGAAATAACTATATCTGTAGTAACCAATGAAAACATAGTGGGACATTTTGCAATGGGGTTTGGGGGAATAAGAACCAAGTGTTCAGTTTAAATGTGACAAATGATGTTATTAACAAAATTGTTTCTTTTGAACTAACCAGTTCAGAAGTGGATAATTTAATTGATGACGTGAGCTACAACAATTGCATGGAAGAAGTGTTCAACAAATCTGATTTAAATGGGGAAAACACTAATAATAATAATAATGAATGTAGAAGTAATATTATTTTTGAGCACAAGGGGCTCAAAATTTAAAACTATAGTGGAATTCCACTGAATGATGGTCATGGAGAGGTGTTTGCAAAAGGGTTCAATTTCATCCCTAAAAAAACAGAATTACATGGTTAATACAATTTTGGACTTGAAGATATTTGCAAGGGCCATCAATTTGAAATTGTTGATGGATAATGACAAAGAGAGGGAAGAAAACAGAGTTTCCATAAAAAGAAGAAGCACATATAACCCCCGTTCGTTGCCCCCAGTAGCTTTATTTGAAAAATTGAATGAGACTGAATATAGAAGTTTAGTGGGGAACAGAATAAAACAGATAGATCAAAATCTGACCAAGGAAGAACAAAAGGAATTAACGAGGAATTACGAAATTAGAATAATGAGACCGGACAAGGGGAGTGGTGTAGTTATAATGGGTCATCATGACTACACCAGTAGACTGTTGAAATATTTGAATGATAGTACTTATTTTAGTACAGCATCACTGAATGAGATTAACATTTTCAACTTAAGGTTAGATCTGACCTTAGAGGAGCTTTTTCAGGAATACACATTTAGTGAAGCTGAAGTAAGATACATGAAAGTAAATAATCCTGTAATTCCTTCCTTTTTTGGGATTCCCAAAATACATAAATACTTGAGGGATCCACCAATGAGACCCATAGTGGCAGGAAGGGTGAGTAAAACAGAATCCTTAGCAAAGATGTTAGTTTTCCACTTAAAAGGACTTTTTGAAGGTAAAAACCATGTGTTAAAGGTCTCCTGGCATCTATTAAAATGTATGGCTAAAAATGAGTTTAAAGAAAACATTATTTTTTTAAGTATAGATGTCAGGGATCTATTCTTGAGTATACCACATGAGGATGGAATGGAGTACTTTAAGGAAGCTTTGAAGGAAGGAATTAGATTTTCGCATGATACAATTTATATGCTGACCACCCTCATAGAACTAGTTTTGAAAAATAATTTTGTATAGTTCCAGGGGGAATATTTTAAACAAATCCGAGGTGTAGCAATAGGTGCAGTAATAGCACTGGTATTTGCCAACATTATACTCTGGCAATGGGAAATCAAATATGTGTTGAGTTCCAGGTTCAGGAAAAACATTTATAGATACTATAGATTCCCGGACAACATCTTAGTGCTATGGGAAGGTGGGATAGAAGAGATAAAGGAATTCCTAGAACATATCAACACTTCTACAGGATTTTTAAGATTCCTTAGTAATATAGAGTGAAGCAGTCAACTATTTGGACATCCACCTGTACAAAAATAGAAGTGAGGGCTGTTATGAATCCTGTATATACAGGAAATCCACCTACTCAAATAGTTTCATGCATTTTGAAAGTGACCACCCCTTCTGGCAAAAAAGAGATTTAATAAAGGGTTAGATGGTTAGAATATCGAGATTAACAAAGGATGAAAATAGGCTTAGGGAACAGGTGGAAGAATTAAAGGAGATGATTAATGTAAGGGATTACCCTGTGAGTGTACTGGAAGAAGAAAATTAAGTAGTGAGTAAAAGAGAGGAATGCTAACCCCCGCTATTGAGAAATCCAGAGAGTGATGGGTGAGAATAAAACAGAATACAACACTACTTTCTGTGTGTTAACATTTGATCAGTACAGTTCAGAAGTATGCAAAATGTTGGAAAAGAACTGGAACTGTATTTTTATATTTTTAAAGAAGTTTTTCATCAAACTATGAATTTTAGATGTTTTGATTCTAACAATGTGCTTTTTAATTAAGTGTTTGGAAAGTTTGTTTATTGGGGAAATGATTGACTTTTAAACATGTGATGAAAATATATCTAAAGGGGAATGTAAAATGTAATTGATTTTGTGAAACAGGAAATACACCCCGGGGATCACTTCTGTGTCTCTACTCGGCAGTGACATAGGAAAATAACTTTCTTGGGTGGTGTAAGCCAGGGAATCTTGTTGGCTAGGCTTACGTAGGCCCTTGGGCCAATAGCCTAGTACCTACCTATGAACCTATGATTGCAACTTGTTTTTATTGGTTTAGACAACAAATGGGAGGTGTATAAAAGGAGGAAGTGGGTAAGGTTATTGTATCTGATGAAGTTCCATTTTTTGATTGTGAATAAAGGGAACGAAAGCACTTATCACCTTACTCTGCCTGGCATCTGGTTCTTGCATGGAATAGTACTCCTGCACTGTGTGCTGATGTTTGTTATATCCAGCTATGGATACAGCACCCAGCCAGCTTCCAAATGCAATAATCTCCTCCCACACAGTCAATCTGGCTGTCTATAGGCTAATCTCTTTTGGAGGGACTATAAAAGTAGCCAGTGTGACAAAAAATCTTCAGGACTTTCTTACTCCAACCTGAAATAACTACATCTGTAGTAACCAATGAAAACAACCATAACAAAAACAATAACCTCAGCAATAAAAGTTATAACCCGCACTAGCTATGTACAACAAAGGGGTGATGGGTGGGTGGGGCTATTGCTGCAGTGAAGAATTTGAACATCTGCTGTTATGGGTAAGTGTAACTTCCACAGGTATACAATGTACATTATTCTCTCTGCTGCATTAGCCCAACCTGGGAAGAGTAAGGATAAGGGTCCAGGAGACCCTGGGGAAGTGGTTCTTGCAAAGTCTGCAGTAGCCCTAGAGAAGGAATCCAGTTTGTATTGCTTTATAAATGGAGCAATGGAGGACTGAGTAGCTGCCTGTAAACACTTTGAGTGTCCAGCCCTTTCAAATATCCCACTGAACAAGCTAAGAGCCTTGAAGATTTATTTCAAACCCTGTCTGGAATAGTTTTGCCATGGTGAGAGTAATAAAACACAATAACTGAGAACAGCCATCTGGGGAAGTTCTGTTTAGAAATCTGTTGAGCTTTCTTAGTCTCACTATAGGAAATAAATAGCTGGTCGGCTTTCCTGAAGGACTTGGTCCTGTCAAGGTAATACTTGAGCTGCCGATGCACGTCTAAGGTATAAAGAATCAGTTTTACCTTGTTTTTTTTTCATCTGGATGCAAAACTGGGAGCTTGACAGCTTGATTCAAAGTGAAGTATAAAACAACCTTAGGCATGAATGTGGAGTTAGTCTGCAGAGTGATAACTCTATAGAAAACCAGAAAGGGTTCCCCAACCATGAGAACTTGCAACTCAGATACTCACCTTGCAGATGTCAGAGCAACACGTAGAACAGTTTTCCAAGTAATGAACCTCAAATCAGCCAAGGAGGAAGGTTCAAAAGTTGACAAGGTTAGTTTCTACAGCACAAAATTTAAATCCCAAGATTGAAGCATTTATTTTGTGAGGAAGATTCATGTGTAACACCAAAAACATGAAGGAAAGAGGGTGATCCATGGGTAGACAAGAAGAAATGGCTGCTAGATGCAGTTTGGTAGAATCATAAAAAAGGCCAGATGACAGTAACTCAAACAAATATTTATACACCGGGGTGAAAACTCCCTGGGTGGACTCTAGTTATTGGCCAGTCACCAACTAGAAATTTTTTTCCATTTTTTATCATGTGACTTTCTAGTATCCGGCTTTTTTGCCTCCTTAAGTATCCGCTGCATGTCCTCTTGAAAAATATGTCTAAAAGGTATCAAATCTGAATCATCCAGATAGTCCATTGTTGTTGTTTGATACTGGGGTGTATTATACTCCTGTTGATCTGTGTGAGTAGGTCCAGTCTATGAGGAAGCTTGTGGTAAATGCCCTTGGCCAATTCCAAAAGAAGGGAGAACCAGTTTTATCTGCATCAAAAAAGGAGTGACCACTATGATTTGGGTCTGCTTTAGAGCACCGAAAAGTCAAAATGTCGAACGCTCACATGAGCGTAAATTCAGGAACTCGGTTTATTTTTTTGGATCGCAGTGCAGTGAGGATCAGAATATTTGCCCTTTCCTCACTGTAGTGCGATCTCAGAGTTGGAATATATATTTGGGGGGGGGGGGTGCAGCACTCCACAATAGCAATTTCGAATTTCTGCATTTACACTCATGTGAGCATTTGACATTTTGATTTTGTGTCTATATAATACAGACCCTATGGTTTTTGGTATATCTTTCTGAATCTTCTGAAGTACCTTGGAACCATAAGAATGGGTAGAAAAGCATATTGGAACATCCCTGACCAGAAGAATGAAAAAGCATCTGTTCTCCAAGATTGCTTATAAGGATTTCTGGAGCAGAATTTGTCTAGTTGTTTATTTTGATAGGAGACAAACAGATTTACTTGAGGTGTTTCCCCAGAGCTGAATCTATTTCTGGAATACCTCTGAATTGAATTTGCACTCATGAGGTTCTGTCCAGGATCTTATGAGTTTATCAGCCAGTGTGTTTTGGTCTGATGGAATGTAGCAGGCCTGAAGAGTTAGGGAGTGTTGAAGAGTTAATTCCCAAGCCATCATTGCCAAGCAACATAGTAGGTATAACTTGGTACCTCTTGTTTGTTTAAGTATCACATCAGTGTGGTGTTGTCTGAAATTACCCAAAGAGGGTCTGTTTGCCAAGGAATATGTAAAACTCTTATAGCATGAATGACAACCATCATTGCTTTGACATTTGTATGCTTTTATATGTCCAAATTGCCCCATCAACCATGCATTTTTACACCCATACAAACTTCACCCTAAGTGAAATCTATGGAGTCTGTCAAGACCGACGTTGTTAGTGTAGGGAGAGAGAAAGGGAGTCCTGGATTGAGAGCCATCTGGTCACTCCTCCTCTGTAGCTGGAGCTTTACAAATTCCAACACTGATATTTAAAAATCTAGTGGGGTGAAGATGCTGGGTCCACATGTTTTTCTAGGAAACACTAAAGGGGAAGTTCAATAAAGCCTACACGGAGTGATTGTCCATGTAGACATAGTGGCATGGAGCTCACACGGAAGTAAGCAGTTGTGCAATCCAGTAAACAGAGCAGAGAGGTTTGCTCGAAAGTGCAAACATGGAAGTGTCCAGGGCATGCAAATCATCTCATAAGCATATGAATTGCATGCAAATGAAGGTGTTGGAGTGATCCAGCAAGCATACAGGCAGCCCTACAGACCCCGTGTTGGTGTCTGAAGTGTACACGGAAAATTTCTGTGTACAAAAAAATAAAAATTGAACATGGGCTGTAAAAGCCCATGTAGAAGGTCAGAAATTGCAAAGTAGGCACAGGTATGTGCAAAACTATGCCCTGTGTGTCCAAAATGTAATGGTAAATAATTTAAAATAAATTTTTTTAATATCCATATTATGTTTGCATGGTGCGCAGCAGCATGCACACATGCCGTTATGCAAAAAAAAAAAATATTTAAAAGTATAAAAATGAAAAATAAAAAATATGTGACAATAATGCCTTGCATGCAGTATGTACAGTGGTAGATATCTATGGTTACTAAGGAGGCGGGCCCTGGAATAGCGTAGTATTGATGTTATGTTCACGGATCTATATGCAAATGAGCTGGGGTTACCAAATAGGAAAAATGGGTTACCGTGCTCGCACATAAAATCTGTGCAGCTCTAGAGCCATGTTAGTGTCCACAGAAGAGGTTGCTGACATCAAAAGGGTGTGTGTCACTATATGTTTAGGCACACTGGAGCTCAGCAGTGCCCGCTTGCATGGTGCGATGGTCAGCTAAGCGGGGGGGGGGTGAGTCCAGTGGTGCTAAGCTTTGTTTAACTTCGGGGCACTTGTTTTAGCTTGTTTGAGCATGTTTGAGTGGTGAGCTGTGCTGCTGAGCATGCTCGTCCATGGGGGTGTGTCCACTGACTGCTCAGCATTGTTTATACCAGCGGCATGGGTTTGCCCGCACCGAGATGCAGTGCTTAGCAGGGAAGGTAGTAAAAAAAAAAGGAAATTGCTTGTGAAAGCCAATCATGTATAAATAACTGATAACCCCTGTTCCTCTTACACTGGGACATTCAAATCCCTCAGTGATGTACCTGGCAGGTGGAATGCATCATAGTTATCCAATCACACAGGCTGCATCTGCAGCAGAACACTATAAACTAAGCATACACCCTACAATCTGCTTTTTTCCCCATACTGTGCACCATTGGAGTAGAAACTTGGGAATTTTAACTGACAGAATGCTAGGGGCTGTTACTGCTCTGCTACATCTGTATGTGCTAGATGCTGAGGTCAGTGCTGCTGCTGCTGCTGCTGACAATAGGCCTAGGCAGAGAAGGAGAAGAGTGTTCAGGCCCAGGATGACCTACCAGGAGCTACATGAGCTGGAGATTGTACAGTGCTACAGGGTGGACAGGAACATACTACAAGAACTCACTGAGCTCTGCTACCCTCAACTCAGACCCAGAGCCAACAGAGATGATCCCATCCCAGTGGAAACAAAGGTATGTGTAGCCCTTAGAATACTAGCTACAGACACTTTTCAAAGACCAACTGGGGACATGATGGGGGTCTCACAGGCAACAGCATCCAGGGTACTTTACCATTTCCTGGTTGCCATGCAAACACATGCTGGTGAGCACATTTATTTACCCCACACTCAAGGAGAAGGACAGCAGTATGCATCTCTTCTATTGTGTAGCACAGTACCCTAAGGTGCTGGGTGCCATATACTGCACTGATGTACACATCAAAGCACTGCCCAGTGAGGAGGGTACAGTGTACATCAACCACAAGAGGTATCACTCCATCAACTGTCAGGTTGTATGCAATGCCCAGGGCATTATCATGAATGTGTGTGCTGGCAGCCCTGGCAGTTATCACAACTCCCATATCTGGTACTCATCACAGCTGTGTCAGATGTTTGCCAGGGGGGACATCCCATACAGCCATCTACTGGGGGATGCTGGCTATGTACTGGAACTGTGGATGATGACACCCATCAGAAATGCACACACACACCTACCAAAGAATGCCATAATGAGGAACACTCACAAACTAGGAACATCACAGATCGTGTGTTTGGGCTGCTCAAGTCACAGTTCCAGTGCCTCGATATATCTGGTGGAACTCTGCAGTACTTTGCAGCCACATGTGCACAGATGTTCACAGTAGTTGTATGCTATACAATATGATCCTTCGGAAACAGCTGCAGCAAGATCATCACAGGGAAAGTACACACATTCTCCACCAGTGCCAAGGCCCCCACAGCAACATCGACAGGGGGGCTGTCCCTGTAGGCAGACATAGGCATGCCCAGTATGCCCTGGTCTTGACAAAGTGGCAATGCATAGCACATGCACTGACAACCTTGGGTCCTCGGGAGTGACACCTTACTCCGGCTCACATACATAGTAAAAACACAACCTGTACCTTACCATGTAATGGCTGTGTACTGCATGCATCAGAGTCATCCCTGAAACACAGGTATCTCAACTGCTGCAGTCACAAGGTAAATCACTCACCTTTGCAACAAATGTATGCGGTACTGCACTATGGTAGCATATGTATTGACCTGCTGAATGTATGCAAGGGAATAGCGTGGGCTACATAGCAATGTGGACAGCAGCTACTCTGTCCAATACTGACCACACCATAAAATACATTAGGCCGCAAGGCAGCAAAACCCACTGCTATATGCAAGGGAAATGCCAAGCAGTGGGGTCATAGGACAGACCCACAACTGTCAATGCTAGATTCCACTCCCCTCAACATAGCAGTGTCCATTCCATACAACTGCAGTAACAGTATGTTTGCAAGGATATAGCAGCAGACCACACAGTCCCAGGGCTGTCCCAAACAACTTGGCTAAATGTCTATTGTCCACAGTATGCAGGGTCAAAGTGTATGCCTGTCTGCAGTTGATAGTTTGAGGAATTAAACCTCACTTTCTGGTAGCTGGCATGGCTCAGTGGGCTAAGTACATTAGCATGGTTGATGGTGTTCATGGTTTGAAGCTTGCTGCACATACAGTTTTGCATGTGAGGTACTCATATGGTAGGTGTCCCACAGACTGTCAATATGTCACAATCTGTTACTGCAAGAAAGGTGGACAAAGCCAGAGACAATTGAAGGACAGAGGGCCAAACCTACAGACACTATACATGCTCCGAGTAACCTAGAAGGTGAGTAGTATAACAGCAGGTTGTAACAAGTCAGGGTAGCAGCAGAATGTAAAGGCCATCGCTTAACTGCATCAGTACTTACAAGAATTCAGTGGGCTCCATTTAGTAGTATATTACTGGAAAATCCCAACTGTATGAGGAGCAGAGCAGACATATGGGGCAGAATGCTGGCCATCCTGCAAAACATGTACAGAAGTATAAAGACAGTAACCCTGTTTGTGGTGTTAAATCATGTACCCCAATCACAGCATACCGACAACCACTTAGAGCAGGAAATCTGGACAAAGCCATTAACAGTAGTGGGAAAAAAGCCCAAATATAAGGAGAAGGATTAACTATTCAGCAGACAAATGTAGAAAGTGCAGAGAATAACAGATTGGGCAGTAGCATTGGTTACCTGATGTGTATAGCATCAGTAACTCAAATGTCTGTCATCAGTTCCTAATATCAATCTATAATGATTTGCCACTGAAGTACCATAAAATCACAATGCTATGTAAAACATACCATACATATGATGCAAAACTGTACAGTCTATTGCAATCTGTTACAGTTGCTACGTATGACTCATGTATTACATTCAGCACACAGCTGGGGAATCCTATGGACAAAATATCAGGGAGGTGCTGGATTGTTGAATCAGGAGCAGCAGCCAATTGGCTGCAACACACAAAATCCTAGACTGGAGTACTGGTAGGTCTGCCCTGGAGTCACCTTGTAAGTACTGACAGTCACATTGAGCATGCTCTTACACTTGGCCAACTTGATCCCATGTCTGATGCCTCATCTGCCTAAAGAACTGAGATGTGAAAATACAACTAAAAAGAAAAAAAAAATCTTGCTTTTTTCCCACTTTCTGAAAGTTAAGAAAATTCAGTTACATATTTGCTGTTCTGAACTGTTTGGAAGTTTCTAGAAGGCCAGTACTTGCTTGGGCTAAAGGGAAGTCTCTGTGTTCACCAGTGGTGAACACTGAACAGCCTGCCTGTCCCTGAAGGAGTGGTTACTGCCTAGAAGCTGTAGTTTTATTGGCCATTTTGGGTCAATTCTAAACTCCTTGATCTCTCTCTCTTAAAACCTGGCTGCCTCATGGTTTTGGCATATTTCCAGGCTTGCTAGTTGTTGCTGAAGCACCTACCAAGGGGAGAAAATGCTGAGAAAAGAAAAGGAGCCACTTTTGTGATTTTAAGTATTTTCTTCTGATTTTTGTTATGTTTTACTGTTTTGCCGCCTACCTTTTGGCATGTTCTGGCTTGCTAAAGTTTATATCTGTAACAGTAACAGTACTTGGAACACATCCAGAGCCTGTTTACTGCATTTCCTGTGCTGCACTTAATTTAAAATATTTTTTTCTCTAAAAACTGCATTTTACCTGATTTTGGCCTAGCACTCATGTGGGGTCATTTATTGCACTGTTGTGGATATTTTGCTGCTTGTGTATCTCTGATACCTTTAAACTATAACAAAAAAGAAAAACAAAACAAAAAAAATCTTGCTTTTTTCCCACTTTCTGAAAGGTAAGAAAGTTCAGTTACAGATTTGCTGTTCTGAACTGTTTGGAAGTTTCTAGAAGGCCAGTGCTTGCTTGGACTAAAGGGAAGTCTCTGTGTTCACCAGTGGCAGTGATTAACACTGAACAGCCTGCCTTTCCCTGTAGGAGTGGTTACTGCCTAGAAGCTGTAGTTTTATTGGCCATTTTGGGTCAGTTCTAAACTCCTTGATCTCTCTCTCTTAAAACCTGGCTGCCTCGTGGTTTTGGCATCTTTCCAGGTTGCTAGTTGTTGCTGAAGCACCTACCAAGGGGAGAAAATGCTGAGAGAAGAAAAGGAGCCACTTTTGTGATTTTAAGTAATTTCTTCTGATTTTTGTTAAGTTTTACTGCTTTGCCGCCTACTTTTTGGCATTTTATGGCTTGCTAAAGTTTATGTCTGTAACAATACTTGGAACACATCTAGAGCCTGTTTACTGCATTTCCTGTGCTGCACTTAATTTAAAATATTTTTTTTCTCTAAAAACTGCATTTTACCTGATTTTGGCCTAGCACTCAAGTGTGGGGTCATTTATTGAACTGTTGTGGATATTTTGCTGCTTGTGTATCTCTGATACCTTTAAAGTATAACAAAAAAGGAAAAAAAAATCTTGCTTTTTTCCCACTTTCTGAAAGTTAAGAAAGTTCAGTTACAGATTTGCTGTTCTGAACTGTTTGGAAGTTTCTAGAAGGCCAGTGCTTGCTTGGGCTAAAGGGAAGTCTCTGTGTTCACCAGTGGCAGTGGTTAACACTGAACAGCCTGCCTGTCCCTGTTGGAGCGGTTACTGCCTAGAAGCCATAGTTTTATTGGCCATTTTGGGTCAATTCTAAACTCCTTGATCTCTCTCTCTCTTAAAACCTACTCGGAGGCTCTAAATAAAAATCTGCATAAACAGCAAAGACCTCCTAAGCAGATATCCAAGCAACAGCCACCCCTCAACAATACCCATGAATCACATATCTCACAAAATCAGTGTGCCTCACAGTCACAGCCCTTAAGGCCAAACAACACACCAAATACACTTGTTATAGGGGAATCTATTGTCCAGCACACTGACGTCCCGCTCACCAGACTGAAGAAGGAGAAGGTCACTGTAAGCTGCCTGTCGGGTGCCAGTATCCGCCACATAACGCAAGCACTCAGGTTACTCCAAAGCAAGTACAAGTATGACTCCATCATTGTCCATGCTGGTGTGACTGACCTGAGACGTACCTCCCTGGACTACATGAAAAGAGACATAGATGAGCTCTCTGATCATGTAGCCCAGGCTGGTATGACCCTGACCTTGAGTAGGATCTTGCCGTCACCAAGAATGATGCCACAGTATAAAGACAAAATGATCTGTTTCAACAATTGGCTAAAGTCTTGGTGTCATTCAAAGGGGATCCAGTGTCTGTCAGCCTGGGATGACATGCTCGACAAGCCACGTTGCTTCGCTAGGGACGGCTTGCACCTGTCACCCTTAGGCTTTCATATACTGGCCAAGGCTCTTGTCAACCCCATAGTGCCTTTTTTAGGCAAGGCTCAAAGGACAAACCCACCTCCATAGACAACCCAAGGATAAAAAAACTAAAGGTAATGCTACTCAATGCCAGAAGTCTAAACCTCAAGATGCACGCACTCGAGGCTCTCCTCAGTATGGAGAAAATCGATGTCTGTGCAGTAAGAGAAACCTGGTTCAAGGCTCCTGAGAGCATCCCAACACTACAGGTTATAACTCATACCATGTGTTTTGGCCCCAAAACTCGGACCAAAGCACAAAAGGAGGGGGAGTATCTATATTCATCAAAGATAACTACACCTCCAGGTTAGTGGAACTGCACGAAGCATCGGAAACCATCCATGTGCAACTAACAGCGGGCAAAACTGCCTTTCAGTTTGTAGCCTGCTACAGAACACCCTCCCTATTACAGGAACCCCATTTGGCATTCCTGAGAACACTGGAGAATATGAAGGTCTCTCCAAACACTATGTTATTGGGTGACTTCAACTACCCAAACATTGACTGGGAAAACTACTCAAGCCCAAACACCCTCGCCCAATGGTTCCTTGAATTTATAAATTCTAACGAGATGGAACAACTGGTCACCACTCCCACAAGAGGGAACAACATATTGGACCTGGTCATCACCAACATGGGGACTCTATGTTCCACACCAGAGGTAAACCCCTCATTGGTAAGATCAGACCATAAACAAATTTCCCTGGACATCCATATCCCGTCCCCACCCCCAGCCAAGGAAATCACTGTAAAGAATTTCTCAAAAGCCAATTTTGCACTTCTCAAGACTGATGTGGAATCCTTCAAAGTCCCCGGGCCAGAGGATAATACAGCCCAATCCACAGAATCCTTTACAAATGCATTCTATGAGCACCTGCAGGAATGTATGGATCGTGCTATCCCAAATTAAACCAAGACTCACTCCTCCAAAAACAGGAGACCTGTCTGGTGGACCCCAGCCATAAATAAGCTATACAACAGAAGGAGGAAGCTACTACATGACAGAGCAAAATCCCAAAAAGGGAAGGCATCTCTGATCAGTATTAGCAAGAAACTTCGATCCCTCATAAAATCATCAAAGGCCAGTTTCGAAAGAAAAATTGCCCTAGACACTAAAGATAATCACAAGGCCTTCTTTAGTTATGTCAGGAATATGGGAGGAAACTCCCAGATATGCTCTGAATTGTTGCATAACCGTACAAAATATACCAAACCTACAGAGATAGCCAACATCCTGGCAGACAGATTCAGCCCAAACTTCTCCCCCCCTTCCCCCCCTAAGGAGCAAATGACTATCCCAACTGAATGTAACCTCCCTGACATTACAGATGCACAGGTGAATGCTGCCCTCTCCAAAGCAAAAAAACACAGCATCTATGGGACTGGACGATGTCCCAGGCTGTGTCTTACATGAGCTCCAAGAAGAACTGAACCCTCACATTAAGTCACTGTTCAAACTTAGCCCTACTACAGGATATGTACCCAAAGAATGGCGTACAGCTACAGTGGTCCCACGCCACAAAGGTGGTGCCACAACGGACCCTGGGAACTATTGCCCCATAAGCCTGACTAGTCTGGTCTGTAAAGCTATGGAGCGTATTATCATGGAACTCATAAACAAAGACATTGGGAGCCTCCAGACACTGGACCCTACCCAATTCGGCTTTGTTAAGGGCAGATCTTGCCTCTTAAACCTAGTTGATTTCTTTGAAACAGTTACCAAAGCCATAGATGAGGGCAAGGTAGTTCACACAGCCTACCAGGCCCTTGCAAAAGCCTTCGACACAATACCCCACTCGGGCATCATAAACAAGCTTACCAGCTTAAATATCAACCCCTATATCACAAGATGGGTTGCAAACTGGCTCAGGGATAGAACCCACATGGTCAGAATCGCAGGTGTCATGTCCGAATCCAAACCAGTTACAAGTGGCATCCCACAGGGCTCAGTTCTGGGACCTCTCTTGTTTGGTATATACTTCTCTGAGGTTCAGGCTAACACGGGGGGATTATGGCTGACAAAGTTTGCAGATGACTGCAAACTGGGGGCCATAATCGACTCTCCAGCTGACACAAGCATCCTCCAAAAGGGTCTCACAGAGATGGATGCTTGGTGCCAGAGCCATGGCCTCAAGCTAAATGCTAAAAAGTGCATAGTCACCCCCTTTGGGAAAAACAAGGTGCCCACAAATTACCACATAGGTGGTAATCCATTAAGTACGGAAGAAGTAATTAGAGATAGGTTCATAGTTAGATACTAGGCTATCTGCCCTAGGGCATTTATAAGCCTAGCCAGAGTGTATTTGGCTTCCGCCTCCCTATTAGATTAGCCTACTGTGCCTCTGTAAAGTAGGTCACAGAAGGTACCCTTTTAAGATTAGTTTACTGTGCCTCTATCTAGCAGGGAGACAGGAGAGATCCCAGGGGTGAATTTGCAATTTCCCATCCACGCGTCCAAATTTCGCTTGAAGAGGGTCAGTGAGGGGCTATGTCTAACATGAATTGGGATTCTATTCCAGAGTGAGGGGAGCCTCTGGGAAATGAATCTGTCCCTCCAGCATGTCCTATTTATTTTTGTGCTGAGGTTTAGGTCCCTGGAGCATGTAGTTCTAAGGGACTTGGATTTTTTGAGGTGGAGCATGTCCATTAATTCTGTGTTTGACATGGCTTTGTACGTCAGGCATAGATCGCCTCTGAGTAGGCGGTAAGCAACTGAGTAGAGCTGGAGTTTCTTTAGTCGAGCTGCATAGGACATCTGTTTGTAGCCCATAATCCTCTTGGTGAGGTACTTTTGGGGTCTCTCCAGTTGCTGCAGGTGTCGGGTAAGGTACATCCCAAAAGGGGCATTGTATTCAATTTTGGGCTTGATGAGTGACGAGTAGAGGGGCACAATGACCTCTCTTGATCTAGATGCGAACCCTTTCGTGATAAGGTGGGCTATATAGAAGGTCTTTCTTACCACTTTGGCAATGTGATTATCAAAGGAGAGATTACTATCTACGTTGGTCCCCAAATCTCTAATTACTTCTTCCGTACTTAATGGATTACCAACTATGTGGTAATTTGTGGGCACCTTGTTTTTCTCAAAGGGGATGACTATGCACTTTTTAACATTTAGCTTGAGGCCATGGCTCTGGCACCAAGCATCCGTCTCTGTGAGACCCTTTTGGAGGATGCTTGTGTCAGCTGGAGATTCGATTATGGTCCCCAGTTTGCAGTCATCTGCGAACTTTGTCAGCCATAATCCCCCCGTGTTAGCCTGAACCTCAGAGATGTATATACCGAACAATAAAATTTGGGGACCAACACACAAACACACACACACACACACACACACACACACACACACACACACACACACACACACACACACACACACACACACACACACGCACACACACGCACACACACACACACACACACACACACACACACACACACACACTTGAGGAGCCACAACTGCATTACACATACCATATCCTATTTCTGATCCCATGCACAACACACAAGCAGACTAGAACATACACAGACAAGACAGGCCCTTTATAACATGAACTGCAGCTACGTCTGGTTAATATTGCCTGTACTATACACCTGTGAGATAAACAATACATCACAAAACACAGTGCACCTGTCTTGAGCATACTATGCCAGTTATATCATCACTGCCTCAGGAATGTACCATCTCCATATTGTGTGTGAATAGGCATCTGTGAATGATTGCCTCTTGTAGAGCAGACTGCATTGACTTTCTCAAAAATAAGTGCAAATGTGTTACTGCTCCTGAAAATACACAACTGTGATTACCCATTCAATGCAGTTCAGTTACCCCCTCCAAAATTGAACATACAAGTATTGTACACTGTCTAAGCATAACAGTTGTGCCTAGGACAAAATGGCAGCCATTAACATTCTTAGGATATATATGGTCTGCAAAACAACAGTATCACATTTACCAGGTACAGAACCTTGGACTCCGGCTACACCTGATGTACCTACGGGAATGTGAGGGAGAGGTGTTGTCAGCAATACCAAATATGGCATTGTTACAGGGTAATATGTGTATATATCAGCATGTACAGTAGCTAAAGTGATACTGCCTACATTGCTGACATTCTGAGTATCTATGCACAACTGTGCATTAAAACCAACCCTATCCCCACAATGCAGATAGACCTGACACCCATGTACTGGTATGCAGAGGCTGCCACAATGACTGATACAGTATTACAGTGATGAACACAGGAAGCGTACCTAGATGCTCCTCTGATGTGGATGCTGTGTCACCCACCTCCATGATTTATGGGGTTATAGATGCTTGGGAGCTGGTGGTTGATCCCAGGTTTGCCAGGAATTCCTCTGTGGCCAAGAGTGGTTGTTCCACTGCAGGCCCTTCACTGGTGGCAGCACGGTCCCTTGCCAGAGTGACAGCCCTTTGCCATGCAGCATTGACCATATCTGTTGCCCAGTTTCGGACCTGCTCATAGGTTCTGTCCTGTAACCCTACTTGGTTGACTGCTGTGACGAGGTCAGCCTACAGTGCTGCATATTGTTCATGATGCTGGTGAGTCCTAAACAGCAGAATGTTGTGATGCAGTCTGAGGCCATCCAGGATAACATTATTTTCAGTGTCTGAAAATGGTGGGTTCTTCCTTCGATACATCCTTTCTGAAAGACAACAAGAGTGGAACACATCACAGCACCAGATACATTGATATCCACTATGTACAGACCCTACACATCCAAATTAGCCTGCACTATCCACTGCTACCTCCCACGTCATACCCAACAGTCTATCAACACAATATGTATGTAGCTATCACCAACATAGTAGCAATACCGGTTATGTCCCTGTGTGCTGTGACAGAGTGAGCTGTATGTCTCCACACCCATCAATGTTGTCTACTGTGGTGTGCCCCTTATGGGCAAAGTCCCACTACTATGTCATACAGCCACTGTCAGACTCATAGGCATGTTTATTACAAGTATATGGGGACAATCCAGCAACATTACTGTGCCACAATGACAGACAGCAATGCAAACCTGCTGTAGTATATCTTCTCTATAGCCGTCACACTTCTCCAGTACACAGATGTTTGCAGAATGTGTACATGTGCCTGATATATGTGACCCTTTTGGGACAAACTTGTGGATGTCTGGCAAAAGGTTGGCCAATAATTGATGGCTGTTCTCGGAATATAGAGAGTGTGGATGTCAGACGCCAGAACATGCAGAAAAAGGTTATGCTACAATAATATCTGCTACTGTATTCATTACTCTTACTTTGTATGACCAATATATACACTCTGTCACTGAGGTTTGGCCTGTATCCCCCCACTAATAATAGTTATGACCTGACATCCTGCTGAAGAGAGTTGCCAGGTTTGTTAGCCATAGCTCTCAAGCAATGACATATGAATGTTGATAAAACTGTGACCTAACCAGAGTACATCAGGGACAGTTAGGTATACATTTACAATGTCTGAACTATTCCTGTGTGATATTCACAGACTGAGAGGAGCTGAATGACAGTACATCATGTGATATTACAGGTGTGTCCACCCTTACTGTCAATATAAATGGAAAAGTAGCCAAAAAACAGATAAATAGGAATAATGGCAGAAGGAGATGACCGCAAAGCAAATGTAGTCCACAAAAATAGCGTATAAAAACCTTTAATCAACGCTTTCATCAACTGACTTCCTCAGAATACATCCACAGTAAAAAAACACACCCTTAAATACACATTCAAATTAATTAATAGCAATCAGTTGTCAATTAAAAATTAAATTAAGTATCAAGCACAGTCAATTTAAAAAGAAAGACAAGCATAATGTTTGTCAATACATAACTTGCGATATTTTAAAAAACATTTTACATTTATTGTTTCGTTTAAACCTGGTGGTTTATCTGCACTTAATTTAATCTGCCATAATGTCTCCCTTTGTTCAAGATAATTCTTGAAGTCACCAGCCCTCAAATCTTGTTTACAAACCTCTACAACTGAAAATACAATTTTTTTGAAATTTGAACAAGTGATGGAGTGTTTAAACAAAGCATTGTTATAATCTTTTTTCTTAATATTGTATATGTGTTCTTTAATGCGTGTCCCCAAACTCCTGGTGGTCATACCCACATAGAACGCAGGACACGCAGTACATAGGGCAATATAAACAACACCAGCCGTATTGCAAGTGATGTATCCTGGAACCTCCAAAGTTTTGTCTACAGTAATGACAGAAATAAAGGGACCTGTCGAAATGTATCTACAGATTTTACAATTATAACAACAAAACATACCCTTTTTGACAGTGTTAACATTATTAATGGAGACATTGTTATATTCAAGTAATTTTTTAATATTGTAATTATTACGAAAAATAAAATTTGGTCCCTTTATTTCTATCATTACTGTAGACAAAACTTTGGAGGTTCCAGGATACATCACTTGCAATACGGCTGGCGTTGTTTATATTGCCCTATGTACTGCGTGTCCTGCGTTCTATGTGGGTATGACCACCAGGAGTTTGGGGACACGCATTAAAGAACACATATACAATATTAAGAAAAAAGATTATAACAATGCTTTGTTTAAACACTCCATCACTTGTTCAAATTTCAAAAAATTTGTATTTTCAGTTGTAGAGGTTTGTAAACAAGATTTGAGGGCTGGTGACTTCAAGAATTATCTTGAACAAAGGGAGACATTATGGCAGATTAAATTAAGTGCAGATAAACCACCAGGTTTAAACGAAACAATAAATGTAAAATGTTTTTTAAAATATCGCAAGTTATGTATTGACAAACATTATGACTTGTCTTTCTTTTTAAATTGACTATGCTTGATACTTAATTTAATTTTTAATTGACAACTGATTGCTATTAATTAATTTGAATGTGTATTTAAGGGTGTGTTTTTTTACTGTGGATGTATTCTGAAGAAGTCAGTTGATGAAAGCGTTGATTAAAGGTTTTTATACGCTATTTTTGTGGACTACATTTGCTTTGCGGTCATCTCCTTCTGCCATTATTCCTACTTACTGTCAATATGTCTAAATGATAACCCAGCAGCTTTCATACAGCAGCCGACTGTTGTAGGAGGGAATGAGTGAGAGGGCCACAGCTGTGATTTTATTCATAGCAGGCACAGTTGAGAGGCATTTCAAAACCACACATGAAAAAAACAAATTAAAAAGAACAGCACTGGCCAATAAATCCAAAGATTTTAATAGACAATAAAAACACTCTCTAGTGCCTCAGTTTAAAGTCTTTCAAGAGTACAAAGAACACCATAAAAAAACAACTTTAAATACTAGTTCCTATTAATCAATTAATAATAATTAACCTCAATTATACTAAATAAGCACCTTCCAGTTGAAAGGCATTCCTGTAGCTATTGGACAGCAGACTATCACCAACATGTCATTCCCAGAGATGTACTACAGGCTTACTGTTGTAATCCCTATTCCCCATAACTGCATCCTCCCATCTGTGTCCCATTATATGAAGACTTGTATTACATACCTGGTAGAGTGAAGAAATCCTCAAGAAAAAACCTTGCTAAATCATCTGTCTTGAAAAGGAACTTACAGACCTGTATCTCATAGGCAGTTGCTTGCTTTTTGTAGGTAATGCTCATTAGCAGGTAATTGCCTGTGCACCAATCTGTGGCTCAGACTTGCTAATTGCATCCAAAACAGCTGGGTTGCACTTTCATTACCCAATGACATGGCATCACAGTGCAATATTTAAGGCCTTCATGTAGGCCTTGGCACCTTTCTTAGTCTTTGAGATGGACATTAATGAGGTGTGGAGACTACAGCATCACAGAGGGTAGGTACAAATACTGTCCACTGTTGAGATTTATGAGGTATGTCCACATCTTTGCATGCTATGTTTAGCCATTGTCAAATGACATTGTGATTATCTGGCATTTCATTGTTAAACATCGTGGGTTGAGGTCAGTAAGGGGGAAGAAACATGTTAGTGTCAAATGTCACACCCATCAGACTATCAGCTCACTCTGTTTGTAGGGGCAAACTGTGATACATGTCCCTGTACCTTTGAACCTCCTCCCCCTTTATGTATGGGTTTTGTCTGCATCTCTTGTTCTAGGGGGTTGTGAGGTATTGTAGGTCTGTAGCAGGTAGCTTAACATACAGCTGCATATGTTGCATAGGACACATGGGGGTGAACACTTTTGAGGACATGATACTGTATGTGTAACTGAGCCAGGTACCCTTTACAGTCCACTCGAGGCATGTGGATAAGGTACATCTGTTATGTAACAGTGCCAATCATAGAGTAGTAGGTGACATATAGTTAGGCTATTTGAATATGTGCAGTGTTTCCCTACCTAGTGGTCTTTAAATTGCAAACATGGGTAGCAGTTAATTTAGTAGCAACAAACTGTTTTGGTTAGAATAGCATGACTCAGTCATTATTTGCTGTATTAACAAGAACATAATTGAAGTGCAACATACTGGATTTGAACCCAGGACTGTGGGTGGCAAACTGTACTGTATGCATTTAACAGACTGAGTTACTGAGTCAATGTTGCACCAGGTGTATTTGCAACATTTATGTGCATGCGTACAGTCTGTGATACTGGATTTGCATTAGCATGTGTTTTCTGAAGGGTATGAAATGTGACACTGAAATGTCTGTCATGATTTTTTAACCTCAGTCTTTAATGACTTGCCACTACTTTACAAGAAACATAAGTTGTTGTGAAAACCAGGCCAAAACTAGGTGGCAAAACTGTGTACATTCTACAACAGTCTGTACTGTTGACAGATATAACATATCCCAGGGCTCACGTACATTCATTATTATTCAATTGGCTGTGTACTGGTGTAGTGTCTGCATTGCAGTCGCAAGTACACTGCCAGTTTTATCATTACGTGTACTTGCAGTGTGTTAGTGGAAATTTTACTTATTGATGTACTGGAAAAACACTAGCATAGAGCTGTATATCTATTACTGTTTGTGACCTTTGAGGTTTGTAGTACAATCTTTTGTCTAGAGAAGCCTAGCTGTTTCTTCTTGGCAGGGGGTTTGAGACTGGTCTGATCTGCATAGAATTACTACAGAGGGCTTTGTTTTTTTTTGATTGGATAATGTGGCTCGTTTCTTGTTTCTCTGCCTTAAATAGCTATTGTTTAAACCAGTGTATATTTGTTTGCTGGAAGCTGCAGTGAGTTAGGCCTTCTGCCCTTGCTCTGCTGTTTTATCCTGAGAGACTATAAAAGGTAAGTTGCTTATTTTTAACTGTTTCTGCACTTCTGCTAAAACAATATTTGTGGCATATCTGTTAAAACTGTGCAACTGTTTTTTAGGCCTAGCGAATTAAATCCTTACCTGTGTTCTGATCTTGTATCCCATCCACCTGCTCAATTGCTTTTGTGGTATTAAAGCTTGGTGGCTTTTGAGTTGCCCACCTCTACTATACATATCATATTGGACACTCCCCCCAGTCCCATTACATCGGCACATTCTACTGAGTACAGTGAAATTAGTTGTGAAGACCCACCCGTTAGCTTCTTAACCTTGAACTATTTTCTGTCTCCTCAATTTCTACTACAAAAAAATAAAGCAAAACAAAAACTTAGGTGTTCAACTGCATTTAGTTTGCTGCATTTGTTACTGCTTGTCAGTAGCCTTATACTTTATTTGAGCTGCTTTTTACTGTTGTGATTGTGAGCTAATTTATCACATTTGCACTGTTTTACAGCAAATTTACTGATTAACTGCATTTCATTGCTATTAACTGCAACTCATTACTGTTTAATTGCATTTACTGCATTTCATTACTGTTTAACTGTTTCTTCATACTGTCAGTTCTGTTTTTGTCTGTAGTGGTTAATCTGTATTTTTTGTGAGTTTTATTGTTTTCTTAACCTTTAAATTAAGTAGCATAGTCTGATACAGATTTGCTTTATCCAGAGTTGCAGCTGCACTGTTTTTAACCCTTTGTGAGGTATTCCAGCTTCAAATTCTCCCTTAGTAGCACTTCTGTGACCACCTAGTAGTACTACTCTTACACCTTCCACCCTTTACCCTCTTAGCTCTCTTTGGCCTCTCTCCCTCAGTTTCTGACAAATATGGATGGACAATTTCCTACACTTTCTCCTGCCAGTCTGGTTGATATGGGCATCCTAAGGCAGTGTAGCAACTGCCTCATGTACACAGACAACCCTGTACTACTACCACCTAGGAATACAGTTTGTGAGAGATTTAATTACATTTAGATCCTAGATTCAATGCTCTCTCTCTCTTGCAAGTCAGTATATCTGGTACTGAGAAGGTTGTCAATATAAACAGCACACCATAACCAGCATCCACACCTACACAACACACGCCCACATATGTGGAGATCCTCAACAAAAAAAATTTCCAAACAAAAGATACCTCCAAGGCAAAAACACATGCAAACTCCACTGCCCTCCACACCACACACCACACAGAGTCCACACACTTGTGTCTTACAGCCACCAAGGCCTAAACATAAACCCAACATATTAGCCATAGGGGACTCCATTGTGAGACAGACAGATGTGCCCCTCACCAGGCTGAATAAGGATAAAGTCAAGGTTGGTTGTTTGACAGGTGCCAGAATCCACCATATCACCCATCCACTCAAGTCTCTCAACTACAGATACTGTTATGACTCTGCCATAGTCCATGTTGGCGTGAACAACTTGAGACATACCTCCCTGGACTACTACATAAAGAGAGACATGATACAGCTCACTGAATATGTGCCCCGGGCAGGTATGTTCCTAGCCTTAAGCAGTATTCTACTGTTACCCAGAATGATGCCTCAATACAAACAGAAAATGAATGACTTTAACAACTGGCTTAGTTTCTGGTGTCATTCCAATGGGACACACTGTCTGACAGCCTGGGAAGACTTGATTGATAAACCATGATGCTTTGCCAGTGATGGCCTGCATCTATCTCCCCTGGGCATCAGGCTCTTGGCAAAGGTTCTTGCCACCCCCATAGTGCATTTTTATGCAAAGCCATGTGGTCAAAACTGCCAACATGAAAATCTAATCAAAATGCAAATTAAAGGTCATGCTGCAAAATGCTAGGAGTCTAAACATGAAACTGCAATCATAGCAAGCATTCTAAATCCTGGAAGATGCTGACATTTGTGCAGTCACAGAAACCTGGTTCAAAGCTGCAGAGAGCACCCCAGCCATACCAGGATATGCATATTATCATACATTCAGACCTCAAACTGCGAGTAGCAAAGCAAAAGGAGGTGGAGTTGCAATATATATATAAACAACATACACACCTCCAGGCTGGTTAAACACTATGACACACCGGAGACACTCCAGATGCAATTAACTATTGACAGGACCCCTATTCAAATCATAGCTAGTTACAGGATCCCAACTTTGACTCAAGATGCCCACACCACCTTTCTGGACCTTTTCAAATCTGTCAAGATTCAACCTTTTACTCTGATCCTGGGAGACTTTAACTATCCAACCATATTGGAAGAACTACGCATGCCAAAACACAAATACTCAGAGATTCCTTGATTTTGTCAATGCAAATGCCTTAGACCAGCTGGTTGACACCCCCACAAGAGGTGAAAATATATTGCACTTTGTATTTACCAACATGAGTAACCACTGCAGTATCCCTATAGTGTCATCTTCCCTGGTAAAATCTGACCACAAAGCGGTCACTTTTAGGTTCACAGGTTACTACTAGGCTAACTGCCCTTATGGGTCATTTTAAGCCTAGCCAGATACCCCATGTGAGAATTAAACCCTGCAACTTGTGTCTATAAGGTAAACACCTTAACCATTAGGCCACCTTCCCAACCCTTTAAAGTCACCATCTCCCCCTACCATCCCCTAGATAGGGTCAAACAAAAAAACTTCTCAAAACTGAATAATATCTCCTGAGGGAAGGTATAAACAGCTTCACATCTCCCTCGCCCTCAATAGGAACTGGCACATATACCCAAACCTACACCAAAGTACTATACAAGCGCTTATATAGCTGCATGGAATCAGGAATACCCACCTGGACAAGGTCATCCTCATCAAAGAAGAGTAAACCTGTCTGGTGGACATCTGCAATAAATAGACTCTATAATAAAAAGAAAAAAAACTGTTGCCCAGGACCAGGAAGGAGCTGGTGCCTAATTGGAAGCAATCTCTCCTTAGTCTGAACAAGCAAATAAGAGCACTAGTAAAATCCTCCAAAGTAACCTTTGAGTCCATACTGGCCACATCTACTAAAAACAATCAAAAGACTTTCTTTGCATATGTCTGCATATGCAAGGGAAGCATGCAGATCTGCTCAGAACTAGTGATCAAGGACAGCACCTGCACAAATGCTGTACATATAGCCAACCTGATGGCAGACAGGTTTAGTAAAAACTTCACCCCTCTTTCTTCCCGTCAGTAAATCAAGACATGGCAAGCACCTGCCCGCCTCCTCTTATCACTAGGGAGCAAGTCATCATTGCCCTCTCAAAGACATAAAATACAGCCCCCATGGGACTAGATAACATCCCAGGCTGCACCCTACATGAACTCAGACAGGAACTATGCAGCACCATTAGGCACCCTATTCAACCAAAGCCTGAGTACTGGCTTCATCCCAGCCGAGTGGAGGCAGCCATTGTCATCCCCTTGCACAAAAGTGGAGCATCCACTGATCCAGGAAATTATAGACCCATGAGCCTAACTAGCCTGATTTTCAAGGCCATGGAGCAGATTATCATGGACCTCATTAACAAGGACATTGGTGACCTCCAAACTGTTGATCCCACACAGTTTGGTCTTGTCAAGGAGAGGTCATGCCTGCTAAATTTGGTCGACTTCATTGAGACAGTCACCAAAGCCATGGACAAGGGGAAGACAGTGCACACTGCCTATCTTGACCTGGCTAAGGCCTTCAATACAATTACCCACTTGGGTATAATAGGTAAACTCTTTCAACTAGGTATAAATCCATATATTACCAGATGGATAGCAAACTGGCTCACTGATAGAACCTATCTAATCAAAATAGGGAAGCCACCTCAAGTAGTTAACCGTAATGAGTGTTGTACCACAGGGATTGGTCTTGGGACCTTTGTTGCTTGGGATATGCTTTTCGGAGGTGCAGACTAAAACCAGTGGATTATGGCTGGCCAAGTTTGCAGATGACTGTAAGCTGAGCACTGTCATCAGTTTCCCTACTAATGTGGACATCCTCCAAGAGGGTCTTACCCAAACATATGACTGGTGCCAGAAACATGGCCTCAAAATGAATGCCAAAAACTGCATCATCATCATCACCTTTGGGGAGAGTGATGTCTCCACAAATTATCACATTAATAACAAGGACCTAAGCACACAATCAGTCATGAGGGACATGGGCACCCAGGCCGATAGCAAACTGACTTTTGACCACCATATTGCCTCCATTGTATGGAATGCTTTCTACATGGCTCACCTCATTAGTAAGGGTATCTCATCCAGGGACAAGGTGGTCATAACATCCCTGTATGCTTCCCTTATAAGACCCATTATTGAGTACAACGCCCCTTTCGGCATGTACCTCACAAAACACATGCAGCAGCTGAAGAGACCATAGAGGTTCCTCACCAGGAGAATCCAGGACCTCAAACATCTACCTGACACAGATAGGCTAAAGGCCCTGTCTCTCTATTCAGTCTCTTACAGACTCTTCAAAGGTGACCTCTGCCTGGCATACAAAGCAATCTCAGACTCCATCTTGATGGGACTACTGCATATCTTCAATTCATGGTCCACTTGAGTAAACCACATGCACGACCTCAACCTGTCTGTGACATCAATACTTGACTTGTTGGTGGGACAGATTTGTGTCCCAGAGACTCCCCCTTCTGTGGAATAGACTCCCGTTCCACAGCAAGCAGAAAACCTCATTAATGCTTTTTAAGCAAAACCTGAATAACTGGATGGGGAACAGAAAATACACCCCTGGGATTCCACCTGTGTCCCTGCTGGACAGGGCCATCAGGTGCTGACTTGTCGGAACATGGGCATCGGCTGCTGACTTGTTGGAGCATAGGTTAAATTTTTGCCTAGGCTTGTAAGGCCCTCAGGGCCAATAGCCTAGTGACTTCCCATGATCAGTATATGTTGCTGGAAACACCTGATTTAATTCAGAGCTGTGTAGCCTAGTGGGCTAATGCACTCTGCTGTAGTTGACAGGGGCCCAGGTTTGAGGCATGGCAGGGGAGGTTATTTTGCACATGTGCCTGTGAGAAACACATAAGATGATTAAGGCACTTTTGATCAGTTTTAATTGGGTTTGCTCTGATTTGCCAGGCATGCCACTTACCTCCGCTTAAACCCATGCTAAAAAGAAAAAAAGAAAAAGAGGGTGATAGGAAAGAGTTGAAATGGGGACAAGCAGATACTGAAATGCAAGTAGGATTGTGCAGGAAGGGTGTAGGAAAGGACTATAGCTTTCCATTTCTTGTGCAGAAACAGCTGTGTAGGTTTTACAAAATTTGGAATTTGGAGCCTCACACCCCAGAGAGAGGGGTGATGGCAACATAGCTGTGCTCTTTAATTAATGTAATAATTACTTCTGTCCAGTGAAAACATGTGCAAAATGGAGAGCTAAGTATGGGGCGATATGTTTTTGAGGGAGAGGTGCCTTTTTTTTTAAAGAGAGAGTGGAATGTTGGGAAATGGATATAGGTATGTGTGAGGAGGTACGTTGGATAGAAGAGGTTGCCTTTGTAGACAGACAAGACAGCATACAGGGGCAGTGTGTGATACATGTGGGGAGGGTGTTGTGGAATCAGAGGTGCATATGCCTCCAGGTGGCAGCAGCATGACTGAGATCCCCACCCATGTGCAGGCAACACTGCTCCTTCACTGCCCCAAAGGTGGCTATGCTGGAGGCTGTGTGCAGGGCCCTCAGGCCCCACCGCTTGTCCAGTCTGCCCTCAATCTGGCACAGGTGTTGTTTGTAACTGTGATGCACAATGTTGCACACCATAGCCAATAGTTGTTCCTGGGTGACTCACAACTTTTAACTCTTCTTTGAATAAATATTACTTAACTAAGTTGAATATAGTGGAGGGACAGTTAACAAGGTTTAGTAATTTAATAAAGGCTGATAAGGATTTTCTAGAAGAAGCTAATCTCTACTGAAATAAAGTTATAAAAAGGGAGTATCCACAAGTAGAAGTTAGAAAGATTTTACATGATAAAGTAGTAATGAGGGATAAAAATGTGGAAGTTAATTGTGATTGTAGACCTCTGTATAAGTATGGAACATCTATGGCAGTACAAAATAGTGTGGATGCTACTGCCATTGAGAATGTTATAGGTAGAAATTGGGGATTATTTAGTGCTAACAGTGACATTATCAATAAAATAGAGGTAGACCAAGATTTATTCAAAAGAGAGCTAAAGGTTATAAGAATTTATTTCAAGGGAGATTAAATAAACCCAAACAAGTCAAACAAAAGTATGGTATGGTCAAGTGCTTTAACTGCAATATGTGTAATTGTTTATATATAGACTCTAGTGAGTTAGCAATAGGGAACAATATAGTTAAAGTACCAGGTGTATTCAGCTTTAAGTCAAAAAATGTTGTTTACCTGGCAGTTTGTTTAGAATGTAACTCTTTCTATGTGGTAGAACCATCTGTGAATTAAATTGAAGGATTTATGGACATAAATATGGTATCCAGACTGGAGATGACAGGAATGCATTGAGCAAACATTATAAAATGAAGAAGTGCAAAGTTGATTATAAATTCTTGATCTTAGAAACATTGTCTAGCAGTTTTAATGTTATTAATATAGAGGAAGAGCTGGGCTGGTTAGAATACTGTTGGCAAGTGAGGCTGAATGCTTGCTTTCCACCAGGGTTGAACAATAGAGAAGAATGTGTTATGTATTTAAAGAGAAGAGGACTGAAGCACTAATGCTTGTTGTGGTGTGTATTGTTTTGATTTCATTGTAATTATGAAAAATCTTTATTATAAAAATATTATTATATAAATTATGTAAAAAAATTCACTATAATTGTGTCAAGCATGTGATATTTTTGAGTAGATCATGTGATGTTTTAGGACTCTTAAAAGCTGAGATATCAGTTTGTACCTCAGTCTGAAGAAGTCTCTGTTTTTTAAGTAGAAGAGACGAAAGTGCTTACTTGGGGTGTTATTTCATATTAAAGTGTTGGTTGCCATCAGATATTGCGACTGTTTTATTTTGATTCAATAACTGTGTTACACGGCTCTCCCTCAGTAACCTGTCTTCATTAAAATACATGGCATGCTACCAAGGGGTACTGCATATATGGCCACAGTACCTTCCATGTAGGCTGTACACTATGCCTACATGGATTTTATTAAATCTAGGGGTGAATCTTTCTCATGTACAGCCTGGTAAGTGGTACCACTTGGATCATAGAAACTATAAGGTGTAGAACTCTAAATAATTCTCTGGCTGAAGTTTAAGTCAAATGAAAAAAATTCTGGAATAGTTCCTAAAACGTTTCCACTATGTCTTGAGGTAAAAAGTTTTTTTTTGCATGACAGTGACTATAAGGCACTCTAAAAACACAATCCTGAGGGATGGAACAGGAAGTATTTCTGTATATTTATCTGAGACCTGAGATGAATTAGGAGGGTTGAAATCTTTGTTGAGGTCTCCTTGCATCTGGGCAAAGATTCTGCACAAATAAGCAAGTCATTTAGGTAAGGAAAATGTGGATATACTGCAGTCTGTAGTGAGTGACCACTGGAGGGCACTTCATAGGTTCATGGGTTCATAGGAAATTATTAGGTTAAATGCTTAAGAGCCCTTAGAATCCTAGCCATTATTACCCACATTTTACCTGATATTTGACCCCTAAGGGCTAGAGTATGCCTTAGGTTTGTGCCAATGCCTTTGAGTATTTTCAAGTCTGCCTCTGTCCATAAAAGGACATGGGTACCAATCCAGGAGTGAAGTTATGAGTCTCCATCCATTGATCCAAATTGTGTTTGAAGAGAGTCATGGAAGAGCTTGCTTTACATGAATAGGAAGCCTGTTCCAGAGAGGGGTAATGTCTGAGACACATATTTGTCTCTCCAGCATGTTTTGTTCATGTCACAGACCAGGTTTAGATCACTAGATCTGGTGACCCTCATACAATTTGTCTTGTGAATGTATGTTAGTTCCATCAGGGCAGGATTTGTGAGTGTTTTGTAGGTTAGGCATAGATCACCCCTTAATAGTTTTTAGGAGACAGAGTAAAGGGATAGGGCTTTTAGTCTAGCCACGTAAGACATGTTGTTTACACCCTGTGTTTTATATGTGAGGAACCTCTGAGGCTGCTTCAGCTGTTGCAAGTGCATGATCAAGAACATGCCAAATGGTGCATTGTACTCAATTATTGATCTGATGAGGGCCAAGTATAGCTGGACTATAACTTTCACTAATGACTACCAACTTAGATCCACATCTGTGGAGGTGCTCACATATAACCTTGCCAAGCCTCAAAGGCCTCACAGGCACAGTCCTCAAAAACCCTGCATTCACACAGCCGAGAACATACCAGCACAACACATAAAGCTACATACATCTCATTAAGTCTCAACGAAGCCCATAACGTGAAACATTTGACAACCCATCTTTTTGGTCATTGGTAACTCCATTGTGAGACACACAGATGCCCTCCTTACAAGACTGGATAAACAGGGGGTTACAGTCTGTTGCCTATCAGGGGCCAGGATCCATCAGATCATGCAAGCAATTAGGTCACTCACCTCTAAGCACCAGTATGACTCTGTCATAGTCCATGTGGGAGTGACTGACCTGAGATGTGCCTCCCTGAACTATATGATGAGAGACATGATTGAAGTCTCAGAATATATATCACAGGCAAATATGAGCCTAACACTGAGAAGCATTTTACCAACTCCAAGGATGATGCCACAATACAGACAGAAAATAATTGACTTTAACAATTGGCTTAGCTACTGGTATCATTCCAAAGGGGTTGAATATTTGTCAGTCTAAGAGGGCATGGGCAATAGGCCACTCTGCTTTGCCATAGATGGTCTACACCTGTTACCAATAGGCTTTCAGATACTGTTTAAAACATTATTATCCACCCCTATTCTGCCTTTTTAGGCATTACCAAACAAACAAACCTTCCAAGATAACAAATGATACTGAGGACAAGCTAAAGGTGTTACTGCTTAATGCTAGGAGTCTCAATAGGAAACTGCATTTCCTGGAAGCTGTCCTCAGTCTGGTGAATGCTGACATCTGTGCAGTTGCAGAAACATGGTTTAAATCCACAGAAATCACTCCAGCTATGGATGGCTATAATGCCTATTATACATTCCATTTACCCACTGAATGTGAGAAAGTTAAAGGAGGAAGTGTATCTAGCAACATGAATGATAATCTTACTGTGACGGCCGTAACCTGGCCCAGCAATCAAGGAGCCTCAATCCTCACCACTAACACCAGAGAGGGTGTCTCATATAAGAGGAAAGGATAAATATACACACAGTAAAGTACAATTTCCCTTAAGAGCACACAGAGATCATAGTCAGTCTGGGGCTGGTGCTCCCCAGGTCCCCAATAAGACTCCCCACTGGCACAGCTATAGGGTCCAGATCTCAGCCTAGCTGGCAAGCTAACCTCCAGTACCCTCTCTGTCCAACTGGTGCTTTGTGTCCCAGCCCAAGTAGCTGACACAAACACACACACTTTGAGATAAGTATTTATACAACTTCACAGACACTCCTGGGAAAGGCTGACACAGATTCTCCAGCTGTGCCCCTTTACCCAGACTATACAGTAGTAATCACTGCCACCACCAGCTAATTATCAGCTACTCAAAGGCCCTTAAAAGGGTGCCCAATTATTACTGTGCAATATTTTTAACCAACAGTAGTGCAACATAAGCAATCTTAAGGCTTTGGAAGGGCTTATTACAGGATCACTTATAAGCATGCAATGTACTCCAGAGCTTAATTATCTCTACATAAACCAGCCACAGTTAAGAGATTTTAAAAATATTTAATAATAAATACTAAAAACACAAGACAATACTACTACACCACATTGCTACTCAAGAGTTCAGAGATCACACAGAAACTTAAAATAAATCAGTAGTACAGTTCTGACATAACAGAAAAACACTTAGTCTAACTTTCTTCTAATTTCCTAGCTATTACTACAAGAACATATACTTGTGAAAATAACTTAAGACACAAGCAGAGTGCTGATGAGATGGATATCAAGACAAAAATGCTCAATAATCTCTGGTTCTCACTGTTTAAATAGAAACTGCAGTTCTGCTAAACATTACATCATATTTTACACTTCCTGGAGTTCCAAGGCTGACACATTAACTACATTTACAGTCTTTTACACTTATAGCAATAAAGGACATTCCATATGTAAATTCTGGTCATTAACTTTAGCCTTAAAACAATAGGCAGGATGCTTACTCCAGACTCATCGACTCCAAATTTTAACTTCAAAGGAGATACAAAACATAATTTTAATTTCAAAGAACATTTGAAATGCTTGGCTTATTTTCCTTACAGCAGATGGCAATGTTGCCACAATCTTGAAGTTCACATTTTACAGTGTTTTCTTTCATTTAAGAAACAAGCCTGAATTTTACATTTATATTTAACAAATGTCAGAATTATGTATCAAATTCTATTTGACTAGGCTGGCAGCCTTCACCCTTCTCTATCAGTCTTCACACTTACCTCAATATTGGTCATATAATATGACATGCTAGAACTACTCAATGTCCAACTATATATGGGAAAATCCACACAGAGAAAAGAGAGAAACAATACAAGGGAGGAGTTAAAAAGTGATTCCAAAACTTTAACATCGTAAGCGCTTTCACAGTTAAAACCAACTGCTTCCTCAGATGACATACAGCCATAAAAAAATCAAAAAAACTTGTAATATATAAATTCAAACATTTCTCAGCCAATCAACTTTTTCATGCCTGCCTTGTGCTGGTTCTCTCTTTTATCCGTGTGGATTTGAAACATTTATTTTAGAGTGAACCATTCATCCTCTATGCTCTTTTGTGGTGATATATTTATGGGAAAAATCCATTGCCAAATTCTTGATAGCTATAGATCCCCCTTCCATGAACTAGGATACCCACACATTATACCTAGAGCTATCCAAATCACTTAACCATTCAGTCCAATACCACACGCATGGGTGATTTTAATTACCCCTCCATTAACTGGGAGGCATACATGACCATTAACATACAGGCCCAAAGATTCCTTGACTTTGTAAATTCGAATACCCTGGAGAAACTAGTCTGCAATCCCACCAGTGGAACAAATATCCTTGATGTGATACTCTCAAATATAAGAGACCGGCTGCTTCTCCCCCCATGTGTGATGTCTTCACTGGCAAGATCAGATCACAAAACGTAGACCACCTACTGAACTCCAAGAACTTTAAAAACTTTTCTAAGGCAAACTAGCCCCTATTAAGTGATGGCATAGATAGATGTCAAGCTCCCCAAAATCCAGAAAACACAGTGCTCAATGCAGAGCATTACACTAAATAACCACATAAACAACAGCACAGAAATGGCAGTAGCAAACCAAAATAAGCCTAGGTCAAGCCACAAAAATAAGCCACCCTGGTGGACCCCTTGTCTTAATAGATTGTACAAACAAAAGGAAGAAAACCCTATTGAGAAGTAAGAGGGAATGTCTTAACAGAGCAATAAATCCCTCATTAGTCTAAATAAGTGGATCAGAGAACTGGTAAAGTCTCTGAAAGTTAACGTTGAGGTAAAAATAGCCTCCAAAACTAAATAGGCATTTTTCAGCTGTCTGCAATCTTAAGGGCAGCACCCAGCAAAACTGCAGAATTAGTTATCAATGGCATCTCCTACACCCAGCCAGCAGCATAGCTAATTAGCTGACTGATAATTTAGCTCAGACTTCCCTCCCCCATAACCTCCAGTTCTCCCCCAAGTAATACCCTCCACCACTCCACCACCAATTATCACTACAGATCAGGTAGCCACAGCATCATACAAAGCTAAAAACACAGCATCAGTGGGCCCAACAATATACCAGGCTGCCTCTTAAATAGTTTAAATAGGGATCTATTAGGCCCAATAGGATTAATATTTAACCATATCCTCTAGACAGGCTTTGTTGCAACAGAGTGGAGAATAGCTATGGTAATACCACTGCATGAAGGGTGGACCATCAACTGACGTGGGAAATTATAGAACCATAATCTTGACTTGTCTTGTTTGTAAGGCCATATAAAGAATAATCATTGACCTGATAAACAAAGATATAGGAAACCTCCAAATACTGAACCCAACTCAATTTGGCTTTATTAAGGGTAGATAATGCCTCCTAAACCTGGTGAACATCTCTGAAAAGGTCACTAAGGCCATGGATGAAGGTAAAACAGTGCATATATACTACTTTGATCTGACCAAAGCATCTGACACAATACCACACACATGTATTATAAATAAACTTACAGAACTGGGCATAAAGCACTGCATCACCAGATAAATAGCCAATTGGCTCAAGGATAGGACAAGTGGTTAAACTGGGTGATTCTAGTTCCATCAAGATGTTAGTCACTAGTGGTGTGCCACAGGGCTTAGTGCTGAAACTACTCCTGTTTGGAATTTACTTTGCAGATGCAAATGTGGAGGGCCTTTGGACCACAAAGTTTGGAGAAGACTACAAGCTGGGTGCAGTCAGTGAATCCCCAGTAACATAGATATCCTTCAGGAAGGTCTAAACCACACAAATGATTGGTGTCAGAACCATGGCCTGAAACTAAATATGAAGAAATGTATTACTTTACTCTGGGAAACCAAATACCCCTTCTAACTACAGCATTAATAACACACCCCTAAAAGTAGACTCAGAGTTTATAAGTAAAGGTATGGTATCCAGATCTAAGGAGATTATAGTCCCACTGCACACAGCCCTCATTAGACTAATAAGTGAGTACAGTGTGTAATTTGGAATGTACTTGACCACAGACCTTCTATAGCTGGAGCAACTTCAAAGGTTCCTCACAAAGTACATACAGGGTGTAAACAACATGTCCTATTAGATAAACTGAAATCCCCTTCCCTTTAATCTGTCTTCATTCGACTATTAAGGGGGCGAGCTATGTCTGTCCTACAAGGCACTCATAAATCCAGCCCTGATGGAGCTGCTGCATATCTACAAGACAAACAGCACAAGGGTCACCTGTTCCATGGATCTGAACCTAATCAGTATGTCAAACAGAACATGCTGGAGAGACAGATACGTGTCTCAGAGAGTGTCACTTCTTTGGAATAGGCTTTCTATTCACATTAAGCAGAGTCTTTCCCTGGCCCTTTTCAAAGCCAGTCTAGATTGATGGATGAGGAATTGTAAATAAACACCTGGAGTGGCATCTATGTCCAGTATGGGTAGGGGAAATCTGTAAAATCTGTAAAAATACCCAAAGCACAAGTGCAGACTAATGTCTTTCTCCCACCCCAGTGGACATATACTCAATAAATCGGGTTATATTTACTAGACATGTAAAGACTCTAGAGACTTTAGCCTAGGAATCTCCTATGAACCTGCTATGAATTTATATAGGTTTATAGGTGATTACTAGGCTAACAACCTCAGGGAGCCTTTTTAAGCCTAGCCATGCTATCCAAGGTGAGACTAAAATCCTGTACCTTTTGTTTGTGAGGCAAAAAATTGAACCATTATGCCAACTCTCAACTCACCACCCAACCACCCAACTATTCAATCATCAGAAAAGATAGATCCCATAAAAAAGGGGGTGGAGTAGCTCTACTATACTCATCCTCCTTGTCAGTCACCCCTTATAACAAACCTATCCCCAACTTCAATAATGCTGAACTACTCCTAGCACTATTTCAAGTTAACAAATACAAGCACATATGTATAGCCTCCCTCTACATCCCCCTTGGAGACAATATTACTACACTCGAGAACATCCTCTTCTGGCTCTCCACCAACATTAGCAAGAAAATAATAATCTTGGGTGACACAAATATCAATTGGTCCTCCATTCAGTCTCCCCAAAACCCACTTAATATCAACCTTTATAACGTCTCACAGCTAATTAACTGCATTACCCATCCCTCAAAAACCCTTTCCAATGGTAGCATTCTAGACTGGATTTTAGTCTCTCACCCTCATTATTTCTCTGATAGTGGTATACTTCCAGACCCCCTTAGTGATCACCTACCCACCTTCACATATCGACTCCCTGCACCTTTACAGAGAACACATAATTATATCACTACCCACAACCAAAAAAACTTCAACCCAACAGCTTTCACTGTCTCCCTAAAAGTAATTAACTGGAACACTCTAAAAACTCTACCTCTAGATAATGCTGTGGCCCACTTCAACTCAACCTTCTTAAACCTTCTAGACTACCATGCTCCTTTATGGTCTAAAAGAATAAAACTAAAAACCACCCCCTGGCTAACCAAAAACACACTAACAGCCATGCAACACAGAGATAAAGTCTGGGCACTCTACCAGAAAAATAGGTCTCCCCTCATCTATAATGAATACAAAATGCTTAGAAACAAAGTAAAAAAGCTTATTATCATTGATTGACAAAATTACTTCTCCATACTCCAAAATAATAATAAAACAAACTCTCAGAAATTCTGGAAAGGAATCTCTACCCTTATCAATCCCGGCAAAACAGTCAACCCCAGCCCAGACCCCAATGCTCCTGACATAGACTTGGCTACACAATTTAAGTCTTTTTTCATTAATTCTATTTCCAAACTAACCTCTTCATTCTCTAACATCACCACACCCTCCACTTCATCCCCATACTCCTCTACTAACACTCTTCCCTCCACTCCCACCACCACTCTCACTTCCTCTCCATTATCACCACCCTCTAATACCCTCTCTCCCCTTTCCTCACCTTTCTCACTAAAACCTATACCCACATCTACCATAAAAAAACTCCTCCAGAAACTGAAGCCATGCTCTAATGCCCCAGACAATATTCCTTCATACTTTCGTAGCATAGCTGCAGAATCCATTGCCTACCCCATTAGTATTCTAATCAACCACTCTATCCAAGAAAGCATAGTACCCCAAATTTGGAAAAAGGCTTTTATCATACCTTTACATAAAGGTGGCAATAATAACAATACTACAAACTTCTTGTCCCATCGCTATCCTGTCTCCCATCTCTAAACTCCTAGAAAAGTGTATCCATCTACAACACCTACCTTATCTCTTAGACAATCACCTGCTAACTCCAACTCAGCACGGTTTTAGACCCGGTCATAGCACTATGACAGCCCTCCTCTCCTTTTTAGAAACTATAAATAAAGCCCGGGACTCTGGTCATATTGTTTCTACCCTACTACTCGACCTCTCAAAAGTCTTTGACACTATCTCTCACAAACTATTTCTAACTAAACTCTCTCAGCTTAACTTATCTCCTTCCTCGCTGACCTGGTTCTCTAGTTACTTATCTAATAGATATCAAGCAGTAAAATGGAAAAGGGCCACCTCCTCATTCCTTAATACCCCAACTGGAGTTCCCCAAGGTCCCATACTGGGTCCTCTCCTATTTAATATATTCATAAATGACTTCCGCAGTTCTATCCCTTTCTCTAATATCATCCAATATGCAGATGATTCAACTATTATCCGTTCTGCCACATCCATCCCAGTACTCCAAAAGCTCACACAAGATGCATTCTCAATCACTGAACAATGGGTGAAAGAAAACCACCTAGCACTTAATGCCTCTAAAACCAAATTAATGGTATTTACTCCCTCTAAACTCATCTCTATCAATACAAACACTTTTTCAATCACTAGCCATAAGAACACATCCTTGGAATTGGTGCCAGTGGCTAAGTTACTTGGGGTTCAAATTGACAGTCAGCTTAAATTCAACTCCCACATTCAACTAAATATCAAAAAAAACTCATCAAAAACTAGGCATGCTCTACCGACAAAATCGTTACCTTACACCCTCCACTAAAGTCACTCTCTCCACCTCATTCCTTATCCCCTCTCTTCTCTATGGAGCCCCACTCCTAACTAACCTACAATCTTCCCTTAAACCACAACTTTCCTCTTGCTACAACAAAATTGCCAAGTTCGCTACCAGCCATAAGGCATCTACCCACCACTGTTCTTCTCTCCACAAACTAAAATGGCTAGAACTATCCAACCAACTCATCTATTCTCAACATACTCTTGCACACAAGCTCATTTTCAAACCCTTCCTCTGTCCATCCCTTTCCTCTGCCTTTAAAATGCACCTTCCCAACAGAGTGCTCAGATCTAATAACCAAAACCTAATAGAATTGTACAAACCAACTCGTCCCCCAGGTAAAAATCTCCTATCCTATGGTCTAGCACGTCTCTGGAACTCCCTACCTCCATCCATTCGTACCACTTTCAACCACTTTATATTCAAAACATCTCTTCACTCTCATCTACTATCCCAGTGGGAATGCTCCTGCACCCTCCCTATCCCAGTGGGAATGCTCCTGCACCCTCCCTATCTGAGTAGGAATGCTCCTGCACCCATCCGTCATAATGTACACTGGCTTTCTCTCTTTCCCCCTCCTTTCTGGGAACTTCCTTGTTACTGCCTCTACTAACTCATACATTCCCCCCTTGTACTTACTAAGCTAATTATAACAAATGTATTATTTTGTTTCCTATTTGCTAGCTTCCTAAGATTTAATGGCTTCTCAGTTTTTCCATTGAAATGTTTCCTTTTCTAGTCTGTATCATCTGTAATGTTCATCACCAGTATGTACTACCTGAAATGTTATGCTCTAAACTGTATAATTTGTAAATATTGTAATCTGATCTAAAACCTATTGTATCCTTGTTTCTGGAGCTTTTCTCCCCAGAACTCCATTGAAAATGGGTTCATCTTGGCCCAATGGACTATCCTGGTAAACCAACTGCAAATACATAAATAAATAAATAAAATGGCTTTGTTGGTAAATTACCATGGAGGTGAAGCTCATCCGACTGCTGTAAATTGCTACACCTTCCTTCTTTTGATAGATTAATTGTTCAAACAAAAATTGTGATTAAAACAAAGCTGTAGCATTGCAGAAACACATGCTGGTATTTGTAGACAAGTACTGAGTGCCTGCACAGAGCTATTTTGTATCTGTGCGTGTGCGTGTGTGCATGTGTGTGTGTGTGTGTGTGTGTGTGTGTATGATTGTTGTACAAATAGCCTCAGATCTAACTAAACGTGTATCAGACACTGAAAAGTGCTGGTAGCCCAGGCAAAGGTCTACATAACTAATATGTGTAGTGCTAATGGGAGAGACAATGCTAAAGTAACAAATGACAGGTGCTACAGTGAAGGTAAGCTAGTGAGGCCAAGTCAATGTGTGCTCACCAGTGCAATGTAACACCACATAGCTTCATCTCAAGCTCATCTGGAACAAGAAGACCATAGTTTATAGGCTCAGAGGTAAATACTAGGCTGTAGATCTGGTGGACCATTTTTAGCCTAACCACAAGATCCCAAGTAGAATTTATCAAGACATGAATTAATACCAGACCCTGTTGGAATTAAGTGCATTGAGCACTGAAGATGTGCACTGCAAAGGGACAACCCTGTTCATCATATAGATGGGGAAAAAATGACATCAAAGTAAGTATGAATGGGTCAGAAGAAGTTCATATCACTGAAGTGAACAAAAGTGCTCATATAAAGGATTATTTTGGAGTACTTCACTTGCCTTTGTTTTATTTTAATTTATGTTTTACTTTTTTGTTTATTGTTAAGTATGAATGGGGATGATTGGGGAGGACAGCAAACAGAAGTAAGCACAGAGCAGTAATCATAATGTATTAAAAGTGGGGAAAAGGTATTTATTCAGGGAAAAAAAATGTTTGCAACATAAAGCAAAAAAGGTAGCTGGGGAGGGTAGTGACAGATGGCTATAAATGAGGCAGAGAAGAAGACCAGCAAGGAAGAACAATACAGACAGGGGTAGTAGGCACACATGTTTGGGAGGGAAGTGCATAGAAAGAGACATACAAAGCATAGTCTATTGGTTATAGGGTAAGCTGGACAAAGACAAAATGGGAAATGAGATATAAGAAGTGGTAAAAAATAAGATGGGAATAGGGGATGGTCTTAGACAAGCTGGGCACCAAACTAGCTTAGAGAGCAGCAAACCTAGACATCAGTTCCCTGGGTGTGTGATGTAATGGACCAGTTTCTGTCTCAGTGGCCTGATGGATGTGGCCTGCTGATTAGGAGAGTATAAAAGTCATTCCAGAAGGCACTACACATTTTCAAGTCAGGCATTCAGTTGGTGGTGCATTTCAGCAGCCAGATACATCCACAACCAATTGTTTGAGATCAGTGCAGACTCTTTCAGCAGAGGACTCTTCAATCTACCTCCTGTGAAACAGCCACAGATAGTAGGGAGGAGTAGCTGAGAAGCAAACCTGGTAACCACCAATGACCCAGCACAAAAGGCATCCTCTGGCACATCCCAAAGTGAAGGTGGCCTCACTCCTATTCTGCAGCTAGATCTGCAGAATTATGACCCAATGGTAAAAATGATTACACCTGCATTCTGTGAACACAATGTCTGTTTTGTGGTGGACTGGCCCAGACGTTATACACATTTCAAATGATAAGAACGTTGCTCTTACCTCACGCATACTTACTTGTTACTCCTCTGCTGCTGGAAAACATGTTATGCACTGCTACATCTACCTGTGCTACAGTGAGTGCAGCAGAAGACAATTGTACAGTAAAATGCTTGCAGTACATTTCAGGCATTCTCACCTGAACCTCCACCTCTCACTGTTGAAGCAGGTCAAGGTGGTGTTATTTTGTATCTCTGTTGATGCCAGCACTACTCACCATAATGGGTGATGTGAGTGACATATCTGACATTACTACCAAGCATCTCCCTTCCACAAGGGGCAAACATGCTGGCCAAACAGATGCCCCCTAAAGTCCTTGCACAGGAACAACGAGAATACTCTACTTTCCTTGGTACACCACACTGGTGTCCTGCATTCCATAGTCACGGAGGTAGCCATGATTATTGACTCAGGTCTATCCAATGAGAAAAACGGTAGACCCGTTTGCACATATGCACGTTTGTGAATCACTTGCCATGTGACATATTGCTGCACTATGTGGCAGTGCTAAAAATGGACATAGTGCTTTACCATTGTACTATAGACATGCATATGCAGTATGCATCAGCATATTGGACACATACTTTGTGGTCATTGTAACATGCATGGGTAACACCACCATATTTGAATAGTGCAATGTAGCAGCAATTTATATGCAGTTGTGCTAAATAACATCATTAGCATAGCAGCCAGGGTAACTGGAACTTATTAGCATGGTATGAAGTTCCAGAACAATTATGTGCTACACTGCATAGACCATACATCTATGGAGTACAGGAATTTAATTAAAAATTGTGTAGACTGCAGCTTGACAGAGTTAGGGAACAATACCTTTGTAGTAAAATATGTTAGCAAGAACATCAGATTTGCTGATGGGTATCTCTGACAATGAAAATGATGACTTGCTGTGCATAATTTCAATCCACGAAACTGCATGGCAGTTTACCATCTGCCTATGGTTGTGTGGGGGGGACAAACCATATGCACTGGAAAAATTGGGAAGGACATGAAGTAAGGGTATAAGGTCCCATAAGCATATGCTTAGGCAAGGTTACAGCATGTAAATGGGTGAGAAGAGGTTGCACATATCACGAACTGAAACTAATAACCAGCTAAATGGTGGGGTGGCTGTGATTTCACCAACATTAAGGCATTGTACACTCAGTTATGGAGGGCACCCAAGGTCCTGCAGTTCTATATCTTCTCTGACATGGTCTACATCAATCTTCAATGCTGCAAGCCAACAAATGTGCATCTCCACTATTCACATCATGGATGTGTTATGCCAATATTAGAGAATGTGATCCCTGACTCCCCAAAAACTCCCATGACCGTACACCATCTCATAGTGTTGCAGTCATGTGCAATTGCATCCTCTTCCAATGGGAAATGATGATGATGCTGACTTTGGCATGCTCAGCCCCTAACCGGTGTGGGTATTGTTACAGCCTTTGCACAGTGTGGTTAGTCCATGCTGTGCCCTGCATAGCCTGGGTGTAACAGTGCATGCAGCATTTTCTGTGTCATGGTCCATAGTTGAGGACCAAATGCTACCTCTTGACTTGTGACTCAGTGTATTATGCACACCCTTGTCTATGGTATGGCATCGTTGCTCCATGCTTCTCCCTTGTCTTTTCACTGTGCCTTTCTACTGATGGTACAACTGTTACAAATGACCCTTTCAAAATATTCCTCTGTTGCTTTGTTTGCCCAGTGCGATACTGTACATCACGGCATACACAACAGTTATTTTTTTGAAAACTTCTGGACTTTATTGCAGTATCCCACATGTTGTGTCCAAATGATAAAAAATGTCTCTACCAAAGACACACGAGTATATTTTCCACTGCAGCATGTGCTGCTTTATCATCCACTTCCTACATAATCAGGAGGCTGAGTATGAAAGTCACCACCCAGAGCACTAAGACATTTGTAAGACAACATGCAATGTTATCGCGAAGCACAGCTAAATATGCAGTAATAACCACACACATGTACAGGGCACCAATGCATCTCTAACACTGCCTAGAATATGCCAGAAAAGCATGTAATGTTATTGCAAACACAGCTAAATATGCAGTAAAAGCTGCACACATGTATAGGGCGCTAAGGCATCTCTAACACGGCCTAGAATACATCACAAACAACATGTAATGTTATCACGAAACACAGCTAAATATGCAGTAAGAACCACACACATGTATAGGGCATCAATGCATCTCTAACACTGCCTAGAATATGCCACAAAAGCATGTAATGTTATTGCAAAGCACAACCAAATATGCAGTAAAATCCACACACATGTATAGAGTGCTAAGGCATCTCCAGCAGGGCATAGAATACGCCCCAAACAACATGTAATATTATCGTAAAACACAGCCAAATATGCAGTAAAAACCACACACATGTATAGAGTGCTAAGGTGTCTCTAACAGGGCCTAGAATATGCCACAAACAACATGTAATTTTATCACAAAACACAGCTAAATATGCAGTAAATTCCACACACATGTATAAGACATCTTTAATACTGCCAAGAATATGCGGCAAACAACACGTAATGTTATTGCAAAACACAGCCAAATATGTAGTAAAATCCACACACGTATAGAGTGCTAAGGCATCTCTAGCAGGGCCTAGAATACACCCCAAACAACATGTAATATTATCGTAAAACACAGCTAAATATGCAGTAAAAACCACACACATGTATAGGGCACTAAAGCATTTTAGCACTGCCTGAATATACCTCAAACAACATGTAAAGTTATCGCATAACATGGCTAAATATGCAGTAAAAAACACACACATATAGGGCACTAAGGCATCTCTAACACTGCCTAGAATACGCCACAAACATATAATGTTATCACAAAATACAGCTAAATATACAATAAAAACCACACCCATGTATAGGGCACTAAGACATCTCTAACACTGCCTAAAATATGCCACAAACAGCATGTAATGTTATTGCAAAACAGCCAAATATGCAATAAAATCCACACAAATGTATAGAGTGCTAAAGCATCTCTAGCAGGGCCTAGAATACGTCATAAACAACATGTAATATTATCGTAAAACACATCTAAATATGCTGTACAAACCACACACAAGTATTATATCAACAACACAAGCATTATGAAGTTATACATTTATGTGCACATTTACAAAATTTGTTACAATTAAAATCGGCATGATATCTTCCTTACATGTCAGTTTAATTACAATATTTTGGTTACTTAGATTTTAATGTTTCCATTGATACTTGATCAAATTTAAGTAATGTTCTTTTTAGTAATACTGATGTTTCTTAAAACTGTAAACCACTCACATTCTAATGTTCTATAAGATAATTTGTTGCATCACTACTGTAGTTCAGAAAAAGCTTATAATCTGTATGTAATGGGGAGTAAACATTAAACATACTTTCATCTGACTCAAGCTAGCAAACTACATTTCAGGTTTACTATTTTATAAGTCACTATACTCAGTAGTATGTCTGCCAACATCCATAAAATAACACATTAAATAAAAATGGTCTTACATATTAAAAAGTTCAATTGTTAATGCCATTTCATCACATTATTTGCAACTATCTTATGTCAAAAAGCAAAGCTGAACACTCCTTGTTTGATAATGTGCACTCCGTTAAAGTAATTGATTTTAGAATAGAAGTGGGGTCTAGTACCTACCTATGAACCTATAACAGAAAGTTTACCTCGGGGATCACTTCAGTGGCTCTGCTGGACAGAGGCACAGGGAACTAATCTAAGGGGGCGGTGAAAGCCAACACATTCCGGCTAGGCTTATAAGTGCCTTTGGGCAGATAGCCTAGTACCTACCTATGAACCTATGAAATGCAATCTATAGAAATTCATGTAACAATTCTTCCAGCTACCTAGAAAGGCATGCTGACTGTCCATTAATGAATGAAAATAACATTTTAATTAGAATGGACTTTTTGGAGTTTTATCAGTCTCCGAAGTATGTCATACTCCTTTATTTTCTCCATGGTTACTCATTCCTGAAATGGTGACTGCTACTGTCCTCTGAGGTGGTTACTATGTATAGAAATATTCAATGGAGGGTGTTCCTTCATCACTACTGGAATGTTTCTTGTGTCCCTGTCTGAGCTGTCTGTAAAGTATGAACATTAGAATATCGATAACATATCACTTTGTATATGTCTCTAACTTGTCATACAAAACCTATCACTGCTTAGCCCAAAACTAACTTGGTTGGCTTGAATTACCCAGACAACTCAATTACACACAGCTATTCTAGTCCACAAATTAATATACAGACCAAAATAAACTAAAGCCCTTCTAGACTTATTACACACATACACCCCTGCTAAGCTACTTCAAAGTGAAAAAAGTTGCTCCTTACTACCTACAAACCACACCTGTCAGTAGGAACCTCTCTCTGTTCCAGCTATGTAACCCACTCCTGGGACTTTGTCCCTTTATCCCTTAAGCATACTAGCAGCATTTCCAATTTAAGTACCAATCTTAACAAATATCTGACACCTGGACCTGTAGATGCACAACCATCTAAACAGATTAATGCCCACATTCTCACTCTAACAATGCCGTTCTCACTCTACATTCACTAACACCTCCATATCTTAGCAGGTAGTAATGATATAACATCACAACAAGATCTCGCTTTAATGATACCTACTACTAATGTGAGCTCCTCTACCTCCAGTCGAAGCTTACTATGATTTATTTTCCTCTCTGTTATCCTTCCGTAACATTCTCATCCTAACAGTAATCGATTCTCTTTCCGTGTCCTTAATTTTCCCTCCTTATTATTTCTCCTTAGCTCATTCAATTACTTGGTCTATTTTTGCAGCAGAATTATTTTTCACCTCCATATATTATTAGAAATATAGCTAATATTTTGAATAAATATGTATTAATTTATTTGACGTAGGCTATCCACTTTTGCAGTTTGTCTTGCTACTTGCAGTACATATTGTATTCTTAATTGCAATTTATCCAAGTAATATTTCTGTAAATGTATTTCAATCTGTCTGTGTTTTTATCTGTTGTTGAAATTTTCTTCTCTTGTATAATAATAACTTAATCTACTGTAAAATGTTCTTATTTGTGATTTTGTGGAACCTTTCTCCCCATCTCATTGTGAAATATTTAATCTGTTGCAGGGCTTTTCTCCCCTTGTATATAATTACTCAACCACTGTTTAAATATTTTTGAATCTGTAGTTAAACTTTACTCCCCTGTCCTCCACTAAAATGGGTGATGGGCTCAGTCAGACTTTCATTTATCAAAGGACAAATACATCAGATATTCCAGTTCTTTAGCATAGTCTATCGTTGCTCTTAAAAACATTACTTTCCAGCCAAGTTCAGGTCTGTTTTTTTACTACAGGTTATTTTATCTTAGTTTTTAGTCTTTCCACTGATTGGGATTTTGATCCTTTCAACTATACCATCATAAACTGTTAGTATCCCTTTAATGTTGCACTCCAATTCAAATTATGTGGCTTTAGAAAAAGTACTGATTGGAGATTTAAAACATTTAAAAGTATGGGGTATCACCATAACTGTAGACATTTTAATGCTACAATATTACAATGCATATCCTGCTCAGAGTTTAACAATTTGTTAGATTAGGTAAATGTAATTGTGTGTCACTATTTAAACGAGCCTGCATGTGTTGATAAGGATTAACATAACTCATTATTTCTTTGTCTTGTCTTAGTTTGTAACTTATCCAGAAAATCATTTCTGCTTTTTATGTGGCCCAGGCAGGTATGACCCTAGCCCTGAGCAGCATCCTACCATTACCCAGAATGACACCACAGTACAGGCAGAAAATGATTGACTTCAACAATTGAGTAAGTTTCTGGTGTCATTCTAAGGGGATCCAGTATCTGTCTGCTTGGAATGACATGACTGATAGACCTCGATGCTTTTCCAGAGATGACCTGCATCTGCCACCCCTGGGTTTCCAGATACTGGCTAAAGCTCTTGCCACCCCTATAGTGCTTTTTTTGGGCAGTGTCCCAAAGACCAAATTACCACCATGACAGCTATAAATAAATGCAATCTGAGAGTCATGCTGCTCAATGCTAGAAGTCTAAATGTCAAGATGCACTCACTCAAAGCACTCCTCAAAATGGAGAACATTGACATTTGTGCTGTAACAGAGACCTGGTTTAAAGCAGTAGAAAGTACCCCTGCACTACCAGGCTACAACTCATTCCACACCTTTCAGCCCCAGAACATGGACTGGAGCTCCAAAGGCAGTGGTGTCTCCATACTCATAAAGGATATGCACACCTCCAGACTAGTAGCCCAGTATAATGCATCTGAGATACTTCAGGTAAAACTAACATTGGGTAAGATGGCAATTCTGATCATAGCCTGCTATATGTCCCCATCCATGTCCCAAGACTCGCACTCCATGTTACTAAGCACCCTGGAAACTATTAGGGTCCAACCCAACACTCTCATACTGGATGACTTCATCTACCCCTCCATCAACTTGCAAAACTATTCGTACACCAATACACTGATCCAACGCTTCTCGGAATTCATCAGTTCCAATGCCCTGGACCAGCTCACTCTTACCCCCAGTAGAGGAAGCAACATCCTTGACCTGGTTATTACTGTCATGGGCAACCATTGCTCTGCACCAATAGTCAACTCCTCCCTGGTTAGATCTGACCACAAACTAATCACCATGGAAATCCACATCCCGCCCACACCCCCTGCAAAGGTAATCACCCATGCCAATAGAAAATAGATGCATGACTGCCGAATCATACACCAATGCAATGTATGAACACATACATAAATGCATGGAATTAGCCATACCCAACAGAACCAAGACGCTCTCCTCCAAAAAAGGAAGCCAATCTGGTGGTCCCCTGCCATTAATAAACTCTACAACAAAAGGAAGAAACTGCTGCAGAAAAAGGTGAAATCTCAAGACTGGAAAAACTCCCTTATTAGCCTCAACAAAAAGTTGAGATCCCTCATCAAAACCTCTAAAGCCAGCTATGAAGGCAGAATTGTGGTAGTCGCTAAAAACAACCACAAAGCCTTCTGTAGTTATATCAAGAATCTCCATGGCAATATCCAGATTTCCTCCGAGTTACTGCACAATGGTACCTCCTATACTGAGCCAACAGATATTGACAACATACTGGCCGAGAGATTCAGTGCCAACTTTACTCCCCTCTCCCCCCCTACAGAACCAGTCACAATACCGAAAGAATGCCAGGCACCCAGCATCACTGCAGCACATGTGTAAGCTGCATTATCTAAGGCCAAGAATACAGCTTCCATGGGACCCAACAATATCCCGGCTGTGTTCTGCATGAACTATAAAGTGAACTGGCACCACATCTGTGTGCCCTGTTCACTCTCAGTCCCACCTCAGGCTTTTGTCCCTACTGAATGGTACACTGCTACAGTCATTCTTTTCCATAAAGGGGGAGTGACTACAGACCCTGCAAATTATTGCCCCATTAGTCTAATAAGTTGGATATGTAAGGCTATGGAGTGCATCATCATGGACGTAATTAACAAGGATATAGGGAATCTCCAAACTCTAGATCCCACTCAATCTGGTTTTGTGAAAGGTAGATCATGACTGATCAACCTGGTTGACTTCTTTGAGACAATCACCAGAGCTGCGGATGAGGGTAAGGCAGTTCATACAGCCTAACGCGATCTGTCCAAGGCCTTTGATACCATTCCTCACTCAAGAATCATTGATAAACTCACCAAACTAGGCACTAACCCCTATATCACTAGGTGGATTGCAAATTGGCTCATAGATAGAACCCACAGTGTGAAAGTAGCAGACTCCAAGTCAGACTGCCGACCAGTCACTAGTGGAGTCCCACAGGGTTAGGTCCTGGATCCTCACCTTTTTGTCATCTATTTCTCAGAATTCCAGGCCAACACGGAGGGACTCTGGTTAACCAAGTTCACAGATGACTGCAAGCTGGGAGCCATTATTAACTCCTCAAGTGATGCAGAAATCCTGCAGAAAGGCCTCACTAAGACCAATGACTGGTGTCGAAACCATGGTCTTAAGCTTAATGCCAAAAAATGCATCGTCATCCCCTTTGGGAAAAACTCAGCTCCCACTAATTACTGCATTGATGGGAGCCCACTGAACACTGAAGGCGTTATAAGTGATCTGGGGATGCAGGTTTCAGCAACCTCTCCTTCGACCAGCATATTACCACTGTGGTCAGAAAGTCCTTTTATGTAGCACATCTCATTACCAAGGGTTTTGCATCCAGGAAAAAAGAGGTCATCATCTCTCTCTACTTTTCCCTCATTAGACCAATCATTGAGTGCAATGCCCCATTTGACATGTACCTCACTACACACCTGCAACAGCTGGAGAGGCCACAAAAGTACCTCACAAAGAGGATCCTAGGCATTAAACACATGCCCTACATGGACAGACTCAAAAAAATTCCAGCTATTCTCTGCCTCACATCATTTACTAAGATGCAATTTATGCTTGCTTTACAAAGCTATGTCTGACCCAGCCCTATTAGAAATGCTACATCTAAAGAAATCCCAATCCCTCTGCACAACACGCTCCAGTGACCTCAACCTCTACCACAATCAACAGAACATGCTGGAGGGACAAGTTCATAACCTAGAGACTGCCCATGCTCTGGAACAGACTTCCCATACATGTCAAGCAAAGCACCTCACTGGTCCTCTTCAAGAGAAATCTTGATGAGTAGATGGGAAATAGAAAGTTCATCACTGGGATCACTCCAGTGGCTCTACTTGATAGAGGCACTGGGATCTAACGTCGGGTGGCACGATGCCAGGGTACTTCTATGGGCTAGGCTTGTAAAGGCTCCAGGGCCATTAGCCTAGTACACACCTATGAACCTATGAACCTTTTGCAATCATCCTTTACACTGTTAATGCTTCTCCTTTACTGTGTATTAAAAACATGGATTCAGCTGAAGGAAAGGATAAAGACAGATAGAAAGGGACATGTTTCATTTTTCACTGGGGTCTATATTAGTTTGTCAAAATACCTTTATCAAACCTCTGTTCATTGAACATAACTCAGAGAACATTCCCTTCAGTGAGCGTTCACATCAGTAAACATTTTACACAGGGACCAGAGTTAGTTGTCCACCACTCCAACCATTACACACAGTATAGCATATCAATCCCACCAAAGTAGGGGGCTGCACCCCCCCCCACACCCACAATGTTGGGAGGGAGATGTGCCTCCCACCTCCTACTTATATATACCAACTCCGAGATTGTGGTACAGTGGGGAAAGGGCATATTTCGTACTGCTGGCCAACTAACTCTGTTCCCTGTATAAAACATTTGCTCATGTAAATGTTCGCTGACTTATCCCAGTGAAGCCAAAAACATCAGACTGCTCCAGTTCTTCAAATCTCTTTATTCACAAAGGTATGAGCACTTTCGCAGGTTATACTGCTTCATCAGATACAAACAAGAATAAAAAGGCTGCATTAAATACTCTAATAAACAAGTCACATGATGTATTTCACTTAACTCTAAAAGGGACACAGCCCTAACAATACATAGCATTATGCACACTAACTAAAAAATGTATAAAATAACTAAAAACAATATATCTAATATGAGTATAAACTACTTTTAAAGCAGTAGCACAAATACTCTGTACTAAATATTGCTACTTCATCTGTGTAGGCGCCTACACTTTAGTTTAGGTTTAATAGGTACCCTGTCATTCAACCCATGCCCATAGTTGATTCTTAGCCTGATTAGCCATTTGGCTTCCAGTTGTTCAGTAGTATTTCTAATATCACCACATCTGGCACTCTCAAACACTATACCAATAGCTATAAATAAAAATGTGTGAGTTATTTTTTGGCCGATCTCGGCCGTTTAAGCATAGGGCAGCAGTGCGCAAATGGGATTGCCACGAAAATAAGAAAAAAAGGGGGAAATAAACTTTTATACCCAAATCAGCATTCTGCCATAATAGTCAATGGCATGCAAAAGACAACAATACCAGGGAATAGTGGTTGCTAAGGGGAAAGGCTCAGTGTGAGTGTGGTAACTATGAATTAGCATTCTGGTTTATGTAAATGAGGGGACTGATACTGAATCACAGATTTCCTCTCAATGTTAGTTTGCACCCAACTGTGTAGGTGCAGCAACACCATCGTATAAGTATAAGAGGTGGATGACCTCATAAGGGGGTGTGTCATGCATGCTGTAAGCTTATTGGAGCTCTGTGGCCTGTATTTGCCCTTAGCTAAGCAAAGCTAAGGAAGGGTGTATGTCTCACATTGCTGAGCACTGTTTTCCTTACTTAAATGGGTGTGTGTGCCATACAGCCGGTTTAAAAAAAAAAAAAAAAAAAAAAAGCAGGAAATAATAGCACTGTTCATATCTGAGCAGTGGGTATGCACAACATGCCTCAGGGCTTAAAAGGGAAGGCAATGGGAAGGGAAAACAGCAGTAGGAAGGCAATTAAGGAGAACTAGCATAGCTGGCAGGTGAAATGTATCCGAATCAATCTATTATACAGGCAGCAGCCCAGCACACTACTATAAACTATGCAAACACCTTTCAGTCTGTTTTTTTCTCGCAAAGTCTATACTGTGTACACAGACAGGGAAATTTTACCTGACAAAACTAACAAAATGTTAGAGACTGCTGTCACTCTCAGACATCAATATGTGCAAGAGGCTGAGGGTGGTGATGATGTGAATGCTGATGACCATCCCAGAGTGAGGAGAGGAAAAGAGTGTACAGACCCAGAGCAACCTACCACGGGCTACATGAGCTGGAGATAGTGGAGCAGTGTAGGGTGGACATGGACATTCTACAGATAATTGTTGAGCTGTGCTGGCCCCGCCTCACACACAGAACCAACAAACGGGAACATATCCCAGTGGATACCAAGGTATGTGTAGGCTTAAGAATACTAGCCACAGGTACCTTCCAAATGGCAACTGGGGATATCATGGGGATCTCATAGGCATCAGCATCCAGGGTACTCCACCAGATCCTGGATGCCACATCAGCACATGCCAGTGAGCACATATATTTCCTCAACACCCATGAGGTGTTGACCAGCAATATGTGGCTCTTCCACCAAATAGCAGAATACCCTGAGGTAGTGGGTGCTATAGACTGCACACACATACACATCAAAGCACCACCCGGTGAGTGGGGTAGGGTCTACATAAACCGCAAGGGCTTCCTCTCCATCAACTGCCAGGTCAAGTGCGATGTCCAGGAAATTATCTTGAATGTGTGTGCTGGCAGCCCTGGAAGGTATCACGACTCCCACAGCTGGCATATGACACAGCTGTACCAGTAATCCCATATGGCCACCTAGTGGGGGATGCTGGCTACACACTGGAGCCATGGCTGATGTCACCCCTCAGAAATGAACACAAACCTGAACAAGAACTTTGTAATGAGGCACAAGCACAAACCAGAATAATTTCAAAGCATGTGTTTGGGATGCTCAAGTCATGGTTCCACTGCTTGGACATATCCTGTGGAGCTTTCCAGCACTCTCCAGCTGCATGTACATAAATGTTCATAGTATGTGCCATGCTACACAATATGATCCTGCAGAAACAGCTGCAGCAGGAACAGCATGGGTCAAGCCCACATTGCCCCCCACCATTGCCAAGTCCATCACAGGCACAGAGTGACGTGGAGGAGGAACTACCTGAGCCTGCCCATGTAGGCAGAAGGAGGCATGCTCAGTATGCTCAGGCCTTGGCAAAAAGGCAATGCATAGCACATACACTACACAGTAGGGACCCAGGGAATGAAACCTCTCTCTGACTCGCACATCCAGTAAAAGGGATGCCAAACATGATACTGCCTGTGCTTTACCATGTATAAGGAGTGTACTATGTGCATCTGACATAGTCAGCCCTCCAGCACCGTCCTCAATACTGGCCCAGCCACAAGGTAAGTCACTCTTCCTATCAATTACTGAATGGAACAGTATGTTCTGATAGTTGTATCTATGGTATGGACGTGAGCATGTAAGGGAGTCGGGTGGCAGAATTGGATGGCATCAGATAACAGACACCTATATGGGCAGCATGAAATCCATAAGAAATACTGGTGTCAACACACTAGGCAGTACTAGAGAAGGTGACAAATTCCACCGCAGTACATGTGGTGGCCCAAATAACTGTGGGTGTCCATAGGATGCACACATGCAAGTCAGTGGGGCTCACATACCCACCAGCAGCCTCAGCCAGCAGGACAGGTGTAGATGACCATAAAGAAAGGCTGGCCTAAGGTCTCCAAATGATGGCAATGGTGAACAGTCCCCCACTAGACCTACACATACAGACTACAACAGGTCTGGCAGATTTATGTTAGTTCTGAAGGGTAAGACGTCTGAAACTGAAATGCAGGTCAATAAAACCTAAGATTTGTACTCTACTGATATGCCTCCAGTCTGCATGATAGGTCAGAATACAATATAAAATGGAAGCCAACAGAGTACCTGAAATACCAGCACAGTCATAAGTAATCAGGTGTGCCCCCCCCCCCAATCCTATGTAGAAATGCAGTAACATGTAAGTGTGAGGAGTAAAATCAGTGGAGCACAGATTGCCTGAGCTGGCCCAATCTACAGGATAGATTGTTGCATGTGTACAATACGCAGGGTTCTGTGTGTTAGGTTGTGTGTTCAGTATTGTCAGGAAGTGGTCAGCATGTAGGCATGAAGGGTTGTGTCTCAATGGCCTCTGGGTAGTACTGTGGTTGACAGGGCCATGTTCTGACAACTGCAGTGCCAATCACAATGCTTCTCAGCAATACCCATGCCAGCAGTCGTCCATACTCACTGTCCATATGTCAATATCTGCAACTGACTGAAAGATGGACATGCCATGAACGTGATCCCATACATACACACAGTACACAGGTGGAAGTACCCTAGACAGAGTGCATATAATGTAACTATTAACTGCACACAACTTTGGAATTGTACATACAGGTTAGCAGCACATTAGTTGTCTGAGTAGTATGGAATACTGATGTATTCTGGCCCGTCATGGGCAGATGACAAAAGGCACAGTTATGAAGTAATGAGAGACTGCCTATGTCCCCGCACAAGGCAGCATAAGGGGAATGTCCCAGGTATCTGTGAGTCAGCTGCAAGTAGCTTCCATATCACACATGCACTCAGCTCACCCCACCATCAGCCACAGGTTTATCACAGGTCATAACCTTGTTGTTGGAACTGAGTACAGTATGACAACACTTCTGTATAGGAATACCCACAGAATGCAGCATGCTAAAGAGGTGTCCTATGCAGGTGCATCCCTAGCTGTAAGCAGCACCCTGTCTGCATCCAGACCAATGGATCAATATGGACAGAAAGTATTGCCAGTAACACCTCACACACTTATGCTGTTACCCCAGGGGTATCCACTGGCTCACAGCCTGGAAATGTAGGAGTGACAGAATGCACTGGCCTGCTACAGATGGTCTGCATCCCTACCAAATGGCTTACAGTCCTCTGTCAAAGGCCTGTGCCTCACTCGTAGTGCCAATGTATGCTATCTCATGGGGTCCTAACTAACAACCTAACACAGTCAACAGAACACAAATGCAAGGCTATGTTGACAAATCCAAGTAGCATGCCCCCTCCTATTGCAAGAACTGTCGACCAATCCATAAAAACAGCTGGGATGAAGGGCCAACTATAGGGATACTTCTCAGATGTTGCTCGCATAATGTTTGGAAGAGGATAAAATAACAGAGAGGTGGTGTAGAACCATGGACGTCATAGAGACTGTGAAGTCTGAAACTCTGATGTGTGCCCATACTATCCCTGCCTACAAACCCATTAATGGGTGGCTACAAACCTGCTTGTAAACCACAGTGTGAAGGAGAACTGACCAGATACATGAGCCCTGCATCTGGGTAACCTGGGTGAATCTGTACAGATGAGGGGTATGGCCACAGCAGGATATGGCCATTCTGTTAAGTCGATATATGTACAAGAAGGGGATCCTCAGCCACTATACTACCAAGGTGCAGGACCATTTACACAGACCCATCAGCAAGTGCTTGTAGCTACCCCTCCAAAATGGCAGCAGTGTGCAACAATGTGTAGGCTGTGGCCCACAATACTGGACTCCGCTTCAGTCACCTTGTATTTCCGGGTAAATAACTGTGAGCAAATAATTATATCTGTCAGTAGTTGACATACTACATCACAGTGTAAAAGAGTACATATGTCTGAATATCTCTGCTAACACCAACCAAGTGACACAAGCAGTACAGACAGCAATAGTTACAATATCCCCCTATCATTTGCCCATTGTGACTCCATTTTGTCAACCTATCTACAAATATACTGCAGAAACAGTTTGATAGCTCTAGGTGTAGAACACCAAACCCTGGACTGTAGTACAACCCAACCTGGAATGGATTCACACATTCAGTACAGAAGGTCATACTGGGCATGCTCCTACATTTAGAGAAATGAAGCCCATGTCTGACAACACAGTGGACTATACATATCTGTCATTTGCAGATGTCTGTGCACACCCACCAAATTGTACACCATTTATGCTTCACACACACATACACTAGATAGGAATACTCCCACATATCTAAGACCAGCAGACTATAATATGTCAAACATACACACACACAGATGTGGGGAAGAGAGAGAAAGACAGTGACAGAGAGAATTCCATTATGAGGCCTGTCTCACCCACTACACATCCAATTGGCCTATATCACATGATGTGCTGATGTCAATCACTGTAGACATAGGCTCATAGGTTCATAGGTTCATAGATTAGTACTAAGCTAACTACCCTTGTGAGCTATTTTAAGCCTAGCCAAGTATCCCTTGTGAGACTCAAACCCTGCACCTTGTGTTTGTGAGGCAAACACCTTAACCATTAGGCCACCCTCCCAACCCATTCCTTTTGGTAGCTCTCAGCCCTATAGTGCCTGTGGTGCGTGTGATAACTGTGTAACACGATAGTACAAATAAGTATTCATTTAGCATTTGTAAACTCAGTCCCGTCAAATGTAAAGTTATGCGTGATTGAGTGTGTGTTTTCAGAAGAATGATATATGGCTCATTCACACACACTGCACTTCCCATTGGTCATGTTAGCACTCCTGCTGATGTCAGTCACCTTGAAATAACCCTTTGGGCAATTCTCAGCCCTATAAGCTCTGTGCTGTTCATGATAACTGTGTAATAGTGTAGTGTAGCAAACTAGTTAGGTAGGAGTTCTAATCCCAGACATGGCAACTGTTAAACTGTGTGTGTGTGTGTGTGTGTGTGTGTGTGTGTGTGTGTGTGTGTGTGTGTGTGTGTGTGTGTGTGTGTGTGAGTGTGTGTGTTTGGAGATGAATGAGTTTGAGGCCATTCACACTCACTAGACCTTCTATTGCCCTACTTTAGCACTCCTGCTGATGTCAGTCACCTTGAAATAACCCTTTGGCCAAATCTCAGCACTAAAACCTCTGTGGTGCTCATGATAACTATGTAATACTGTAGTCTGGTAAACTAGTTAGGCAGGAGTTCTAATCCCAGACATGGCAACTGTTAAAGTGTGTGTGTTTGGAGATGAGTGATTTTTGAGGCCATTCACACTCACTACACCTCCCATTGCCATACTTTAGCACTCCTGCTGATGTCAGTCATTTCAAAATAACCCATTGGCCAAGTATCAGCCCATAAGCTCTGTGGCACATGCAATAACTGCATAAAACTAGTGTGTAACAAACTAGTTAGGTAGGAGTTCTAATTTTGGTGCTAGCAACTTTGAAAATGTGTGTGTTTGTATGAGAGAATGTGTGTGTCTTTGTTGACACCTAATTTTGTGGACATTCTCATTTACTACACTTCCCTTACCTCACCTTTAGCAGTGCTGCTGGTGTCACTCACCTTCAAAGATGCCATTGGACAACTCTTCAACATATAACCTCTGTGGTGCTTACAATAACTGCATAATACCATAGTGTAGCAAACGCATTAGGTAGGAGTTCCAATCCTGGTCCTGGCAACTGACAAAATTTATGTGGCTGTGTGAGAGAGTGTGTATGTCTTTGATGACACCTGATTATGTAGACATTCACACTTACTACACTTTCCTTACCCCTCCTTTAACATTGCTGCTGGTGTCACAAACCTTCAAAGATACCTTTGGAGAATTCTCCAAATTATAAGCTCTGTGGTGCTTGTGATAACTGCTTAATACCATAGTGTAGCAAACTAGTTAGGTAGGAGTTCTAATCCTGGACCTGTCAACTGTAAAAATGTGTGTGTTTGTGTGAGAGAATGTATGTGTCTTTGCTGACACTTGATTTTGTGGACATTCACACTTACTACACTTCCCTTACCCGTCCTTTTGCACTGTTGCTTGTGTCACTCACATTCAAAGATAACTTTGGACAATTATCTAACATATAAGCTCTCTGGCATGTGTGATAAATGTGTAACACTGTAGTACCAATACATAGCTAGGTGAGGGTACAAAACTCAGTACTGGCAAGTGTGTATCTGTCATCAGTATCCTGTGTGGGGGGTTGGTGTGAATGGGTAATAACAGGATCCACTGCAGGATGGGTTTTGCTACATTATTATATTGAGGACATATAAGTCCCAATGTCCACATTACAAAGCCAACAGTTGTCAACCACCGTAGAGGTTGGTGAAAACAATCCACAATCATAAATGTCTACTGCCATGTGCAATGACTATGTGACAGTATGGATTAGTGAACAGTATAAGCAACCCTTATAATACTCAGAGACCACTCTGTACTCATGGATCATACACAAACATGCTAGGCTCATTCTCTCTTTCTTTCTTCCTTCCTCCCTTTCTTTCTTTCTTTCTTTCTTTCTTTCTTTCTTTCTTTCTTTCTTTCTTTCTCTCTGTCTCTGTCTCTCTCTCTCTCTCTCTCTCTCTCTCTCTCTCTCTCTCCCTCTTTGGTAAATGTAGAAAAATATATCTGTTTTGCATAGGCAGCAGCTTGACTTTTGTAGGTAATGCTCATGATCAGCTGATGGCCTGTGCACAAATTGGAGTCCCCCACTTGCTAATTGCATGTGGAACAGCTGTGGAATCATTCCTATAGCCAATTGCATGGAAACATACTCCTATAACTAAGCACTTCATGTGGGTGTTGGCCCTTTTCCTTCACTGTGAGCAGGACTTCATGTGGGTGTCTGACACACAGCATCACAGAGGGTAGTTGGAAATACCTCTTACAACAAACAGTGTGGAGACAGGCCAACAAATTGGAGGGGGATGTTTCAGACATGGGGACAGAATGTAAGTATTGCTGTTCTACATTTGAAGTAATGTTGGTTTAACAAGGTTTGCGTGGATATGGCTGTTCTGCACGATTTAAAGTCTGGCATGACAGTGTTATGTGGTTGAGAAAACTCTCACCTGTATGGCTATCTGCAGACTGGCCAGAGTTTGGAGTCTTAGATTTGGTGTGTTAATCACACATTATCTGTCTTTATAAATGCGGTAGCATACTCTGATGACTGCAGTCAATAAATGGTAACATCCATATGTGTTACTAACTTCATATCTATCAGAAGACATATGTTACAACAAACCCTGTTACACCAGCAATTTTCTCCGTTTATACCAGCAATGTGTCAATATTGGCCCTGTGTTTGTGCCTCTGTCCCCCAAATCTGTCACTCTTTGTCCATATGTCATGCAGTAAGAGGTGGATATATACAGTATATCATTATTTACTGACATCATTCCTGATATCAAGCCAGTGATATATCAGACTGCCAGACATGTTATGTATAGGAGGCCTTATATGTGAGGCCAAAACCTGGACATTCTGTTGTAGTCTGTACAGTAGTGAGGTCTGTGCACTTATGGTGATTGCTGACAGAGTGTCAGTATTGTGTAGCAGTGTATTGTGAATATGTTATTTGGCCTGTGTACAAACTAGGGAAGATGTCAATGTTCTTGGTCCTGTTCTATCTGACGTTGCATGCTGCTCCAGTTTCTGGTGCCCTATTAGCTTATATGTTTGTAGGGCCAGACTGAGACATGTCCCATACCACAGTCAGGCATCAGACTACACTGTGAATCGGGCCAGTATATGTAGGGTTAGTGTGTGAGTGGCAAATATGATGATGAATTTTGTTCACACAGTCCATGTACTGTATTATTAATTAGGCTTACTATTATGTGACTATGACTATGTTGAGATTGGTTGTGGGTATGCACTTTCATACTGGTGTCTGCTACTCTATGCTGTTGCATGCCTGTAGTGCCTGCTATATTTGCAATTACATGTGTATTCACCCATAGGAAAATTGGGTTAGTGTTGTGGCAGTATGCCTGTAGTTTAGACAGTGCTTGATGACATGCCTAGCAGCTCAGTGTATTTACCCTAGCCCAAATATTTGTCAGATGCACTGTTGCCTGGCCACCATACGTGTTGTGTATTTCTGACAAAGCAGTGGGATGCTGTGAAGATGTATGTCACTAACTAGTGGGAAGTATGTAGGCTTGGGACCTCTACTCCTCCAGTTAATATATGTTAGGACAGACAGGAGGGTGTGAATACATCAACTTTATGAGCTTATGTACTCCAGTATTTGTGATATATCCCCATTTTCATGGCTTTAAACATCCCCTTTGTCAGGCTTGGTCCACATTTCTTGCACTGAGTTCTGTGTATACCTCTCGACTGAACAGACTGTTTCAGACTTTCTGCGTTTATTGCTTATATTTCTACTGTATTCCACAGGATCATTACTGTGATTTGTGTAGAACTTCACTATGATGACTTTATGATGTCTTTCAGTAACTGATGGCGTACATGTCAGTTTCAGAAGAACCTTCCTTCAGAACATGTATGTTGACACAACTCCTGTTACTGTAGCAACATTCTACATTTATAATTGCAATACTTACATTATGTTCCCTTGCACTAAGCGGTTGAGAGTTAATATATATGTCTGCATGTATATGTGAGTGTGTATTATAACCACAAAACCTCACATACGCAAATACGGAAATGTCGACACATATTGATCGAACCGTGAAAACACTGAACGTCCTGAACCACAAAATTCTAAATGTCAAATCGGCATAGTTGGCCAACCCCACCGCCCACTACGTACTAACTACCCAAACAAAATAAATAATCCACATACATACACTTAACAAAACCCTACTTCTAACCCTAATCTAAAGCTTAGATATATTACTATGTATGCACTTACCTTAACCCGCACCCTAACCCTAAGGTCCGTAACTATTGCACACTTACCTTAAGGAACTATACCGGAGAAGGGCCAACTATGACAATTCGACATTTTGAATTTCGCACTTCAGGATGTTCGGTCTTTCCATGGTTCACTCAATATGTGTTGACGTTTCCGTATTCACGCAACTGCGGTTTTGCGGTTGAAATAGGTAACCTGTATATATGTGTGTGAGTGTGTGTGTGTGTGTGTGTATATATATATATATATATATATATATATATATATATATATGTGTGTGTGTATAGATATATATATATATATATATATATATATATATATATATATATATATATATATATATATATATATATATATATATATATATATATATATATATATATATATATATATATATATATATATATATATATATATATATATATATATATATATATATATATATATATATATATATATATATATATATATATATATATATATATATATATATATATATATATATATATATATATATATATATATATATATACACACACACACACACACATATATATATATATATCCTTTTTATGTGTAAACATGAGAGTTGTATATTCCTTCTCAGATGAATCTCACCATATGTATCTGATACATGTATATTTAGATATAAAACATCACTGATTCCACACTCTTTTCATTGACAAGTAGTAAACAATTGTAGTAGTCAAAGCAGTTGTTCACTACTATTCAGTATGTGTACTGAATGATACATTTGAAAAAGCAACAGATATTCTTACAGCTCAGATGGCTTAGTGGTTAAGTGCTGTGACTGTAGTGTCCTGGGTTCAAGACCTGCATGGGCTATTTATCTTGCTGCTGGGCAGAACAAGGGCTGATGGAGACAGGGTGATTAAGGCACTTTAAAGTGGCTTTAAGCGGGTTTGCATGGGTTTGAACTACAGTAAGCACTGCTAAAGTATGGTTAAACGAATACGCGCTTACACCTTGTAGGCTTTGCTTACTTGTACGCAACTCTGCTTAGCGTTTACATTTAAGCAGTGCTTAAACCTGCTAAGCATAGCCCAGCCCTAGTAACCAGTGATCACATTCCAGTCTGATTAAATAGCAGGGTAATGACATCTTTAATAAGTATATTTTTCTCCATATACATAACATGCTTCTATGTACTGTCATTACAGTAGCAAGGGCTGCATACATGGGTAGTACCACAATCTTTTCTCTTTGTATGTGTTTCATACTTGAGTAGTATCCCAGGTTATATGTAGTCACACTTGCATGTATTGTATCATTACATTATTACTTTTAACAATGCTTTCCCAAGTAAGAGTAGATTGCAGACTGTACTGGAACCATATACCCCTGCATGCAAATCTGGACTCTGAGTACTCTGAGTACTGACTATCATGTTCTTGGTGTTTGAGCTATGTATTATTAAGTATTTGCTACTGGATATTGATCTGATATGTGGATATTAACTATAGACAACTATGTGTATAGGACATGTCATTGAGGGCTGCTGTTATGTAGTAACAGCATACCTATCAGTTTTAGATGTCTGTCTTTCAAAACATTCATACTAATGTATAACCTGTTGGCTATCTACTTTATGTCTGTCCTCTGTACAGATGTGTAGTTGTCAGGTATTCATCTTGGTTGCTTACAGGCAATCTCTGATTGACTGACAGTGACATGTCTACCCAACTGTGTTATGAATGCCACAGCTAGGAAACCCCACTCTATATGCACCACATGCCATGGATACCTCAACCAGACTACCATAGTCAACAGAACATGTTTAGGTACAGGTCCCTAATCCAGACACTGGCAATGTTATGTAATATATGTCATATACATGTCAATTGGAGCACCTCACTGGACCTATTCAAGAGAAAACCAGATGAGTGGATGTTGAATGTAACTGTCACCCTGGGGATCACTCAAGTGGCATTACTTGATAGAGCAACTGCTGACAAATGTCAGGTGGCATGATACCAGTGTACTCACATACCCTTCTCTTCTCATCTCTCCATGGACATTTGCCTGGTACACACCCAGGAACACATGCACCTATGGAACTCAGTACTGACAAATGTGTCTGTGTGCATTACTGAGTAAAACAGTGTTTATGTGATTGTAAACTTGTAGTTGAAAATACTCTGAGGGCCTTCTCACCCACTACATTCCCATTGCTATACCTAGAAAGGGCTGCTGCTGTAATTCACATTAAATGTACCTTGTGACATTCTTCATGTGTGTTTGCAATTGTATGTAATTGTGTGTGAATGTGCGTATATGTAGGAGACAGCATTCTGAGGCCACATTCTCCAAATACACTAAACTTTGCCATACATTATAAGGGATGGTGATGTTGCTAACATTAGGAGAGCCATGATAAAACCCTCACCCTACTATCCCTGTGGCATGTGCAATAAATGCACATTCCAGTTGTAGCAATAATTAGATAGACAAGGGTTTGTATTGCAGTCCTGGTAAATGTGTGGTTGTGGGTATGTCAGAGCAGTATTATTTCAGTGAGTACAATATCCAATGTGGGGTGGGGGTGCTGGGTATACTGTCTTTATACCATGGTACCCCCAGTACATGTCCCAAGGTACACTGTATGAGAACCTCTGTCACCATCAACCATACAGGTAACTGATGACACTCTTCAGCCCAATGATGCATGTGCTGTGTGCAAAAACTCTTTAAGAGTATGGACTCACTGACAAGGTAGTCAGCACTGCTAAACCCAGGTCTGTCAAATGTGTCTATGACTGTATGTGTTTATCAATGTGTAAATGACAGTATGTTATACTATGTATTGTCCAGTAACACCCAGTACATCCCCTATTACCATACTGTACAAGGCCCGGGTATGTTGTTCACTTAACAAGAAGCTCGGGACACACCTCACCCTACAAGCTCTGTGGTGTGTGCAATTAAGGCCAGGCACAATAGTAGCATTAAGTACCTTGGTAGGGGTTTTAATCTCAGTGCTGCCAAGTAAGTGTGTGTGTATGTGAAGGGATCACTTCAGTTTGCAGAAAATATATTTCCCAGGAGATCATTTGTCTGAGAACTAACTGGCAAAAGGTAACATTTCAAAGCAATCATCTTGTGGAAATTCATTCCATCAAAACTAGTAGTGGATGTGTAAATGCCCTCTTCCCCACTGTACAGCTGTACATTGATACTGAAGTTGGTATATATAGTTGGGCATGGTTGTTGTGGGCAAGGCCACACACATTGGGGTTATTGTGTGTATCCCCTCACTTAGTGTACTGTTATACAGTACAGTTTATGTTAGAATGTTAAGTAGTTGTTAATCACACTATGTGTGATTGTACGCCACCCCACACCCTCGAAAGTGTGGGGCTGTGCCCCCCCACACCAGCACACCTGTGTATACCAACTCCAGGATTGCACTACATTGGGGAAAAGGACATATACTCAGCCAGTACCATTTTCAATGAAATTCAGTCTGGCGGACTGATTATTTACTGATGTGATATTTTGGCAATCTGCTCTTGGTGGAATTACAGAGGCCAAAATGAGTTTTCTGCAGAATTAAGTACATACATGTGAACAGTATTCTCTGTGTATTGCATCAACACAAAAGCCTCTGTGTGTGTGTTATTCACAAACATTTTGTGTGTGCCACCCTGTACACTTACCATTGTTCACTGTAGAAGAGCTGCTTACATCAGCCATCATGCACTCACCAGTATACACCCCTCAGACCAATCAGCCATGTGGCACATGCAGTAACTGTTATACACACCTGTTACTTGTGCTTAGCTGTACCCGGGATATGGCACAGTCAATGTGTTACCACAGTGCCACACCCCTTGTAGGAAAGGATAGCAGACCAACATCCTCCTGTCACACCAACACCTAGAACACAAACAGAATACATTATGGAGACCACAATCAGTCAGTGTTAATAACAGCTATAATACATCATGGCTGGACAGCTACATGCCCTGACATGTTAGCATTAAACATTCCAGATGACAACACGTTAAACAGTATTACATTGCTAAACTTTAGTACATTCACCCTGTGCATCAGAACCATATTAGCATGTCCCTGCACCGATGGTATGGATGACAGGGATGTGACACAGGTATCATCATATGCACAGGGTGTGGTGTGGGTTTGCCCGAAGCAAAGGCTGAGCCATTTGGTTGACATCATATGTGTGTGGGTTAGGGGGTTCTTTATTAAATGGCCTGTGCAGACGTGAAATGTGTGTAGGTATGGAGGTGCCCTAGCTGTGTTGGTGATGTGTGTGTATGTACGCACACAGTTCTCCCATGTGGCTGCCATATACAGGGGTATGTTGGACAGCTATGGACCATACATGGCAGGGTGTACAGTTTATCACGTCTGGCCATGGACATGGGAAATGTGCCTGCCAGGAGTTACACAGGCACCCCCTGGCAGAAGCAAAGATATGGTACTCTCCCCTGACGATGACAATTGTCCGCTGGATCTGTGTCCCTGTTGAGAACAGTCAGGACCATGTGCACATGGTCTGCTCCTTTGTGGTGTGGACAGCACCCCCCCTGCAGTGCTGGTGCTGGTACTGCCACTACGGGAGCTGCTGTGAGATGTTGCACGTCTATGTAGACCTCCACTTGTTGGTGTTGCTGACCTATGTCCACATGGTCTATGCCCTACTCACATGGTTGAGGATTTCTACCATCTCACCCAGCCGTCTATCCATGACCTTTGCAAAATAATGGTGGGCATCTGCATGATCACGGATGTAGTCACATACAGCAGGAAGTGTAGCCCTATGGAGCCTCAAACTATCACTGATGTAACATTCCATACATGCCTGTGGCTCCATGATGGCCTGAAACATGCATCTGGTGACACCTGCTGTGGCACTTCTGCCAGGGGCATGATGGCCAGCAGCCCTCCTACAAGCACCCCTGTATATCTGCCTCTGTGGAACCTCAGCGGTCATCCGGCTATGGTTGCTGTGTACAGACACACTTGCCGTAGTCACCACACTATCCTGTCCCATGCCACCACCCACCAACTGTCCCTCATCTATGGCCACTGGTAATGGGGTATGTGTGGATATTGTGAATGTGTGCTGGGATAGGGAGAATAAAAGTGGGATGCCAACCAATGGCACAGATTCAGCCCTGACAACCCTGCCTGTGCCTCACTATGTCTATTATCATTGTCAGAGTCTGTATAGACACTAACATCAGTTCGCCTGCAGGAGGGACCCTGACCCACCTCGACACCTGTGATGGGCAGACAAGAAATGTAAATTAAGACCTGTACATTATGGTTTACTTCTACACACACACACACACACACACACACACACACACACACACACACACACACACACACACACACACACACACACACACACACACACATACACACACACACACACTTACAGGTGAGGTGGCACAAAGATAATACACAGACCTCTCATTACCAACAGTTGACATGCATTACATATGGCACTCAACAGTATGCACTGCAGCCATTATTAATCCTTGTTACCAACAATATACATCTTTCTGATGCATGTGTTGTCTTAGTAGGTGATGTCCCTTCCCCTGGAACACACTGCATCCATGTACACATTATTGCTGTGCACCTGTACAGCACACTGGCATGTATTGTGCACCATACTTCACTAGTGTGCACACCATTGCTCAGTGTGTATATGTGTGGCAGTTATGTTTGCTCTGTTGCTCACAGCCTCATGTGTTTGTCTGACACATACCTGGGTTGATATGAGGACTGATGTCTATAATTAATGCCTGTCCTTTGATTTGTAGATCTCATCATCAGCAGTGCATGTATGTGCAACAAAATCCAGTTACACAAATAATCTTCAAAGCTTAATATGGATATGAGGAGTCTACACACCCCTGCTGACATGCCAGCATCTTCTATGATATGCAATGGGGCCACAATACTGCATTTGTTAACATTACACACACCTGATATGTGACATATGACCTGTGCAATCAAATGCAGTATGAAACAAATGTGTTAGTCGTGGAGATGCTGAATGAGATGCATACAATATGTGGGTTGCATAAGTGTGCACACCCTTAACACAATGGTTTGTTGAAGCAGCTGTTAAGTGAACTATAAAATAAAATAATAAATGGTTTGTTGAAGCAGCTGTTAAGTGAACTACAGCAGTCACTATTCCTGGAAGGGGTATACTTTCATGGCCCATCTTTACTTGGCATTATTTGGTCTGTCTGCCCTACAAAGGTCTCCTAACTCTGTCAGATTGCAAGGTCAGCTCATGTGCATAGCCCTTGGAGGTCACACAGTGGCTTCACTATTGCTGTAGAGTCTGGGTTATGTCTGACACAATTCATAACCTTTACTGTGTTCAGATACAGCCATTCTTAGCTAGCTTTGGCTGTATGCTTTGGTTCATTGTTGTGTTTCAAGCTGACACCCCTCCCCATCTTCAGCCTTATTGCAGATGCCAGGCAACTATGGACCACACATGAGTGTTATTTTGCAGTGTTCCAAATTCCCAGCCACCATGTCTATTGGCCTAGTTCCAGCTAAAGAACAGCAACCCTAGAGTTGTACATTGGCACCAGCAAGCTAAACAGTGGGGTTGGTGGCCCTGAGGTGGAGTAAGGTGTTGCTTGTGCACCACATGTATCTTTATGAATACTCTCTGTAGGTTTGAGCCTTGGTCTCATGACACCATTACACATTGCAGCACATGCCTTTGGGAGACTTAATGTTATGCTTATGCTACCTGTACAGAGCCCTGGATGATGTTTCATGTGAGACAAATCTTCCGTCTGATTACCCTAACCCATAGGGCACACTTATGTAGAATCCAGGCAATTGTCAACACAGGTACTGCACAGGCAGTACTTGCTAGACATTCCTGCAAGTCCCTCAGTGTTGTTGCATGTCTCTGGGCAGCTTCCATGACCAGTTTGCAACATGTTTTGTCATCTGTTTTGGATAGGCATCAGTTTATTTTCTACATTACATTTGTCCCATATTTCATACACCCATAGATGACTGTCTGCACTGTTTGCCATGGTATATGCAATGGTGAGGTAAGGTTACTTTTCCCACTCCTGACTGCTACTTTTCGGATATGGGATCCATGTCATAGTTTGTAAGATGTGTGCAAGCCATGGCTGCCTTTGTTGCAGGCGACTGGGCAAATGTCATGGACATACTTCTTGGATAGTAGACCATTACCTGGTGTGACATCGAGGCCCTGTACTTTATGGCAGGTGTTTACTCAAGAAGAGTGAATGCTGTCAGTACATCACCAGCTGCCTCCCACAATATATTATTTGGAGTGTGTGCACACATATGCTTCCAGTGTTTTGTAAGGTTTGTATTCCCCATATTTGTTGTCCTAACATAGGATTCCATATTACACATTCAATGTTCATGTTAGGATCACATTACAGGTTGTAAAAGGTGTGGAATGTGTTATTGTGGTCTGCTGTCGTATATATCAAGAACAGTTGCCATTGTAATAGTGGTGTATACACTGTTGTATCTACTGTATAAGGGTAATGTTTCATACATGTCCCTACTGTAGGCCATTTATCCCACCATTTTGTTTATCTCTGTCCACACATCTTGCACTGAAAGGTTGTGAGGTATACTGCAGGAATCTTACATACCTTTTAGATATGCCACCATGGTGACCACTGTGATGCAGTGCAGTTAACACCAACAAAAATGAACATGCACAGCATGCATTATCGGTAGGTGTATTAAATGTGTGCATGACAAATAGCATGGCCTTAACATGGCCGGTGTATTGGCAAACCTGAACAAAACCACTACATACTCACCAGCTACAGGCTGCTGTCCCAGTTGTATACCAGAGGGACCTAAATAGTTGTGTGAGTGAACTAATGTCAGTAGTCACACCTGTGGCATTGCTACAGGATGGAAGCAGCATTTCAGCACAGCAACAGTACAAACCCCAATACTGAGGATTATGCACATCTGTGCATTACTACACTCCAGCAACAGACTATCTTATCTGACATATGCATGGAGATATTTTACAGATAAAGATGGATACGCAACAGTGTTCTAGTAATGTGCACTGGGGCCTTACCTGCAAGCTCCTCATCCATTGTGTGGGTAGCACCCACCTCCACAATGCTGTCTTTAGCTTGATGGCTTGTCTGGTGGGTGGGTGCACCAAGGCTGGCGAGGAGCTCCTCAGCATGTTTCAGTGGGGACTGGATGGCTTGAACCCCACCTGTGGCTAGCTGGCCCCTCGCAATGGCAGCAGCATGCTGACGGGCATGGCAGATGAGGTCAGTGCAATGATGCTGCACCTGCTCATAATCTCGGCTGTGCAGGCTGAAATCGTTTACCCTGTGGATGAGCCCGTTCCACAGGGCTGTCCTCTCCTGCAGATCCTGGACTCTGGGGCTGAATAAGATGCTGTGATGATGTATGACATATTGTATGATGGTCTCATTTTCTATGTTGGTGAATGCTGGGAGCCATGGATGTTGCATATTACCTGGAAGACATAAACAGGAAAAAAGGTCACATGACCTCATACAGTTGTCCACTTGCACATCAACAGTGGCTATTACTTGCAAATAATCCAGACCTACATGCTTGCTCAGATAGTGGTGGACTTGCTTCCAAGTTGTGGTCTGCACCTATGTGTCCCTGTACACCTACTATAACAATCTATTATGTGCTTTGTGTATTGCTGCTGTCCACCAAGGGGCATTACTCTATCATTGGTGAAGGCTGGTTGTACAGGTCAGGTACTGCTGATTCCATATAGCTACAGTGTATATAAAGTGTACACACCCCTGTTACAATGCCTGGTAATTGTGCAATTGAAACATGACCCCACAAAAGCTCATGTCAACACAATCCCCACCTGTAATGTGACCTACAGCCTGCTCAATTCAATAGAAAGCATAACAATTTGTTCTGTGAAAACATATGGGAAATAATACTCAGTACAGTAAGCCAGGTGAATGTGTGTGCACACCCTTAAACTGATATGTTGTGTAAACACCTGCTAAGATGACTACATCATCCATTTGTCTTGGTTTGTACTCTAACATCATGTCACATCTTCACTTGGCAATAGCTGCTCACCTTCCATGAAGCAGCTTTGTTTTTTTTTTCAATAGAAATGTACAGGCTATGGGTCACATTTGAGGTGAGAAACATTTTGAAATGGCTTTCTGTGGTCTCCTTGGCATACAGCACACAAACCTGGCATTCCAACAGGGGTGTGTACACTTTGGATATCCAATGTATATGGGTGTTGATATGGCTCTTAGTGGTAGGCATGGACAGTGGATCATAACACAGTTGTACACTTCTTTGATTACTTCCTGGAAATCATGCCTGCTGTAGTACCCATATAATTTGCTGTAGTACCCATATCATTGTCATGGCAATGCAACAATCAGTAGCTGTACACATTTTATTTTGTTGTATGCAGTGACACTGATATTACACACATCTGCAACATGCACAACCTATTTTCCAGACTGCTTGTGACCCATGTTATTACCTTTGTGCCTTTCAGATGAACATACATATACATACACGTTCTCAGGGGATACCTGGTATACATTTGTGTTCTATGTCAGTATGGCACACTGTATTTACAGTCTTGCAGCTCAATCATATGTCTCAACCTGTTATACCAGGACGTCTGGGCAATGCTCCAGATTAATGGGTGACAACAGGGAAATCAATATTGATAACGTATTAATATAGCTGACATAACACAAGTATATGTATATTTGACTACAGATATCAGTCACAACTGTGAATATTGTCTGGCAGAACACTATAGAGTTGAATGATATTAATTCAATATACCACATGCAGTTTAACACACACACACCTACAAAAGTGCTTTACTATGCACATGCCCTATATACGTATCTTAGATCTACAATACAAACATGTGTAATACTCATATTCACAGGTAACATATGGATATGGACAACATTCCATAAACTGGCCTAGCAGTGGCACAGTCACAACTGTTTGACAGACACTCTAGTGGTTGCCATATGAGAGCTGTCCTTTCCCAGGGTGAGTCAGACTCCTCAGCTGTGGCCCGAGCTATCCACCTCTTAGAGCATCACATGTGGACAAAGCCTAACATTAGGGGGGGGTATATAGGGACATATCATAAATATGCTTGTTACAAACCTATGAAGTTTGCAGCATAATACATTTTGCATTACCATGACTGTTCTGAAGGTGGTGGGGTCTGAAACTCAAGTGTTTGTCATTACTTCATGACTTCATTCTCCAGCTATTTGCCATACTAATATAGATGTAAGGCGGAACAGACCCAACACTATGATGGGTAAATCTTGACATTCTGTGAAGATCTGCACAGTTGACAGGTATGGCCCACTGCAGACAGAGCCAGATGCTATGTCAACTGCAGTTGTTCAGCAGGACATCATTACAGCACATCTTGATGGCACATATAAATCTTTCAAAATCATCTATCCCACTATTACAGACCAAGTACTACATTCAATTACATGCTTACATGTATCACATACCTGTTTTTATTATTATACTCTCTTCTGTGTTCCAGTTGATGTATTCCTTGTTTTGTTTGGTTATTTTTTTTTTAGTATTATTTTTGTTTCTTTTTCTTTCTCTGTCTCTCTATCTCCCTCTCTCTCCACTACAGGGATTGAGCTGGTTTGAATAGGTTGACGTATGGCTTTTGTGGGTGATGCTCATGATCAGGTGATGGCCTCTGCACCAGTTGGTGTTCCCCACTTGCTAATTGCATGCAGGCAGCTGTGTAGTTCTTCCAATAGCCAATGTCATAGCAACCCACTACTATAAATGACTAAATCATGTGGGTATTGTCCCTTTACCTTGCCTGTATGGAAGACATCCTTCATGTGTAGGGGCAGCAGTGTTATAGACAGCAGGTAGGAATACCTCTTACAACAAGACTTCTGGACACAGGCCAACTATATGTTTGTATAAGGTTCCAGACCTAGGGACAGAGTGTGAGTATTGCTGTTGTATGTTTTGAATACTGCTAGTTGTATAGGGTTTGTATGTACATGCTAGTTTTGCATGGAATGCAGTCTGTCTGCATAGCTTTCAACTGTGGGGCTATCCACATGATGGCCAGAGGTTTGGCTGTTATGTTTTGTCTGTTCCCCACATAGGTGTTGTCCTTGACATATCAGTGGCATTCCCTCTGTTGATTGCTATCAGTACATGGCAACATCCATTTGTGTTTCTGACGTAATATTCCTCAGAAAGGATATGTTGCAACAAATCCTGTAATGCCAGCAACTTTCACAGTGTATAATAGCAATATTTCAAATATGGCCCTGTGTTTTGGCCTCTGTCCTCCACTTATATACCAGGCTTTGTCCAAATGTCATACAGTAAGAGGTTGATAGGTATGGTCTATCATTATTTAGTGCTGACATTCCTGCTATCATTCC
>NC_056749.1:856821403-856951403 GCF_019279795.1 Protopterus annectens
TTTTCCTGTTACCTGGTAGCTTCATCCTTAGCATCATTTTCCCAATATACTCTGCATCCCTCTTCAGCACATGTCCAAACCAACGTAATCTTGCCTCTCTAGCTTTGTCTCCAAACCTTCCAACCTGGGCTGACCCTCTAATATAATTATTCCTAATCCTGTCCATCCTCGTCAAAATCAGTGCAAATCTTAACATCTTCAACTCTGCCACATCAAGCTCTGACTCCTCCCTTTTTGTCATTGCTACTGTCTCCAACCCATATAACATAGCTGGTCTCACTACCCTCTTGTAGACCTTCCCTTTCACTCTTACTGGTACTCGTCTGTTACAAATCACTCCTGACACTCTTCTCCACCCACTCCATCCTACCTGTACTCTCTTCTTCACCTCTCTTCCATACTCACCGTTACTCTGAACTGTTGATCCCAAGTATTTAAACTCATCCACCTTTGCCACCTCTACTCCCTGCATCCTCACCATTCCTCTATCCTCCCTCTCATTCACAGACATATATTCTGTCGTAGTCCTGCTGACCTTCATTCCTCTTCTCTCTCTAGGGCATATCTCAACCTCTCCAGGGTCTCCTCCACCTGTTCCCTAATCTCACTACAGATCACAATGTCATCTGCAAACATCATAGTCCACGGGGACTCCTGTCTGATCTCGTCTGTCAACCTGTCCATCACCATTACAAATAAGAAAGGGCTCAGAGCTGAACCTTGATGTAATCCCACCTCCACCTTAAATGCATCCCTCACTCCCACCGCAGACCTCAACGCTGTCACACTACCCTCGTACATATCCTGTACCACTCTTACATACTTCTCTGACACTCCTGACATCCTCATACAATACCACAACTCTTCTCTAGGCACCCTGTCATATGCTTTCTCTAAATCCACAAAGACACAATGCAACTCCTTCTGACCTTCTCTGTACTTCTCCATCAAAACTCTCAGAGCAAACATCGCATCTGTAGTGCTCTTTCCTGGCATGAAACCATACTGCTGATCACTAATCATCACCTCCCTTCTTAACCTAGCTTCCACTACTCTTTCCCATAACTTCATGCTGTGACTGATCAATTTAATCCCTCTGTAGTTACTACAGCTCTGCACATCACCCTTATTCTTAAAAATCAGTACCAAAACACTTTTTTCTCCATTCCTCAGTCATCCTCTCAATTTCCAAGATTTCATTAAACAATCTAGTTAAAAACTTCACTGCCATTTCACCTAAAGACCTCCATGCTTCCACAGGTATGTCATCTGGACCAACAGCCTTTCCGTTCTTCATCCTCTTCATAGCTATCCTTACTTCCTCCTTGCTAATCCACTTCACTTCATGATTCACTATCCGCACATCATCCAACCATCTCTCCCAATCATTCTCTTCATTCATCAGCTCCTCAAAGTACTCTTTCCATCTGCTCAACACACTCTCCTCGCTTGTTAGTACGTTTCCCTCATTATCCTTTATCACCCTTACCTGCTGCACATCTTTACTAGCTCAGTCCCTCTGTCTAGCCAATCAGTACAGGTCCTTTTCTCCCTCCTTAGTGTCCAACCTTTTACACAACTCTTCATACGCCTTATCCTTAGCCTTCACCACCTCTCTCTTTGCCATGCACCTCATCTCCTTATACTCTTGTCTACTTTCTTCATCGCTCTGACAATCCCACTTCTTCTTCACCAACCTCTTTCTCTGTATACTCTCCTTTACTTCTTCATTCCACCACCAGGTCTCCTTTTCCTCCTTCATCTTTCCAGATGTCACACCAAGCACCTTTCTAGCCATCTCTCTTACTAGCTCTGCTGTAGTTACCCAGCTATTTAGTAACTTTTCACTGCCACCCAGTGCCTGTCTTAACTCTTCCCTGTACATCACCTCACAACTACCCTTTTTCAATTTCCACCATTTGATCCTTGGTGCTGCCCTCACACCCATCCTCCTCTTCTCGGTCACCAATATCATTGTAAAAACCACCATCCTATGCTGCCTAACTATACTTTCCCCTGCCGCCACTTTACAGTCTCCAATCTCCTTCAGACTGGCCCTTCTACATAATGTCTATGTGTGTGTGTGTGTGTGTGTGTGTGTGTATGTGTGTGTGTGTGTGTGTGTGTGTGTGTGTGTGTGTGTGTGTGTGTGTGTGTGTGTGTGTGTGTGTGTGTGTATATATATATATATATATATATATATATATATATATATGTCCACATATTCCCTACTGTTGAATGACTGTGCTGCATGATATGTTTGAATAAACATCATGCATATCTGCAGCTCAGATGGCTTAGGAGTAACTTGCTGTGGCTATGGTTTGCAGGGTCCTGGGTTAAAGACTTGCAAGTGCTAATTATTTTGTTGCTGGGAAGAACAAGGGCTGTTGGATACAGAATGATTAAAATACTTTTAAGCAGTTGTAAGGGATTTGCGTGGCAGTAAGCAATGCTAACTTCTGGTTAAATATGCTTACAGACAGCAAGTGCTTAATCTGTGTCAGCATCGCTTAGCACTGCACAAACAGGATTAGTACCTCTTACTACTGCTTACTCCCGCTTACCCCCATCCTAATTTCTTTAAAAGAAAAGAAAAAAGGGGTGATAGGAAATTGGTGAAAAAGGGGGCACAAAGAAGGTAAAACAATATGACAGATAGCTAGGGATGTACAAGATGGATGTAGGTAAGGTCTGTAGCTGTCCATTTCTTCTACAGCAACAGCTCTGCATATATACTGAATTTGCTCGTAAATTTGGACACTCAAACCCCTGAGTGAGAGGGGTGAGGACAATGATAATGTGAAATTACATGTGTCCAGTGGACACATGTGTGAAATGGACAGTTAAGTATGGAGCAAAATTGTTTTTGGGAAACAGATTGCCCTTTTTAATTTTTTTTAAGGTGAGAGTGGGATGTTGGGGAATGATAGATATATATGGGGAGGTACATTGGGTAGGAAGACAGACAAGACAGCATACAGGGGTGGTATATGACATGTGTTGGGTAATCACCTTGGATGGGGAGTGGTGTTTGGTAATTGGAAGTCCACGAGCCCACAAATGGATACAGTGGAACTGAGGTCCCCACACATGGGCAGTCACCACTGCACCTTCATGGCCCCAAAGGTGGGCTGTGCTGGGGGCTGATCAGGAGGGGCAGGCTGACCCTCTAAATGTGCCACGTGGCCCTCACGCTTGCATAGCAGATCTCCAAATTCCTCTTGGAGTTTGCTATCCACCAGAACCCGGACCTGGCTTCGGGTGACAGGATCCTGTCAGTGCCCATGCCCATGGATGGGTCGAGCCCCATCCCCTGAGGTGGTTCCACCTGAATGTGGTGCAGGACCAGTGGTTGAGGAGGTCCCGGGGTGGGTCCCAAATGTGCTGGATCCAGGTGCCATGGCCAGATTAGACGGGAGAGGCAGATCCACTGGCATTGGCCTTCCCAGATGTGCTATGGTGTTGCAGTTTTAGAACATATGTTGGTTAGCAATGGTAAACATATTCCAGGACTAGTTATAACAGGATGCATGAGTATTTCCATTAACCCAATATAACAGATTTGGAACATTTGCATAGTAAACAGAACACATGCATATATGGAGCCACAGTGGGCATTACACCAGCATGAAGGTTACATTGATAGCAACAGGCCACCAGTGATAGTATTTGAACAGGGAACATTAATTGGAATAAATTCCAACATTTTTAGAACAACAGGACGCATGTCCTAACAGTAGGTTTGGTGGAAAACATACCCATTCATTTATGTGTTTAGATTATTGGTGAAGATAAGGTGGGGGGTGATGTCAGTTAACAAATGTTGATTCTTGCAGTGGTCACAGCTTTAATGATCATTGCTGTACTCATTACTCTACAGGTATTATTCTAACAAGTATGGCATTGGGTGGGGCAGTAGTATGTTTGTACACAGTATAATTACAGCCTTCTTATATCTACTTTATACTTTCTCTTACCTGGAAGACCTGTGGAGGGAATGTTTGTTAATACTACATGACTGTTTCTACCCATATTCACATAGTCAGGGTTACATATGTGCAGCCATACTGTGTGTGTGTGTGTGTGTGTGTGTGTGTGTGTGTGTGTGTGTGTGTGTGTGTGTGTGTGTGTGTGTGTGTGTGTGTGTGTGTGTGTGTGTGTGTGTGTGTGTGTGTGCGTGCTACTGACACACTCTGCCTTGATTTCTATCAGTCACCTTGGTTCTTGTTAGCAGAAACCAGTAGCTGTGACAGCATGACACTTCTGAATATTTCTTGGAGGAGACCACTTGGTGTATGTACTTATCTTGCTGTCATTTGCAGCCTTGGGGTTGGACCTTGGGTGTTGGACACAGTATAACTACAGCTTTCTTATAGCTACTTTATACCTTCTCTTACCTGGAAGACCTGTGGAGGGAATGCTTGTTAATACTACCTGACTGTTTCTACACATTTTCACAAAATACTAGTTGAAATTATGCATACAGCTTACAACCACTCCCGGGATTCGAACCGCGGCTGTGTCTGCCAAAAACATAACAAGTCTGTGCTTTATCAGAGGGAGCTATTGAGAAATTGTTGCTATTTATTTGAATGATTTCTTTCTCATTCTCTCTTTGTTGTATGATCTGACCTTGTAATTACAACATTCTTATACATAAATTCCTATATATACCTGTTCACATAGCACAGTGTGGAAAACAGTGGTTAACACAACATTACTACTCAGATATCACATCTTGATGCATGACATTTCTAATATCAGTTAATCTCATGTGTTACAGAGGCACTAACTTTGTCAGATTAGACTTGATTGTTTAATGCTTTCAGAGCTATAGCTGCTAAGCATAACCTGTACACATTTCAAATCATACCATGCCAGAGTAAACATAACCAGTCCAAGGTTTAGAATTTCATTCACAGGCAGTTATTGTTTTATTAATATATGACCTATATGAGACTATTACTGTAATATTTTCTACTTTATTCAGTAGAAATCATACCCATTTTTATTAATGCCAGGTGACTTTCTACTCCTTTATATTTATTTGGTTAGACTACTACAAGATAGTTTGTTACTCACCAGCCTTGTGATGCAGCCTTTGCAACCTGCTGGCATGAGCTTCCTGGTTCACAACCCACTCAGCTGGAGCTGTAATGAAGATAGAGAAACATTTATGCATACCTATCCATCACATACACAGGCTGGACTTTGGTAAACAATTATTGCTATGAATACTGACACACTGCTGGGACATCACCTCTCCGTCTTGCTTCTTGGACTCACTGTTCCAAGAGCTCCCTCTTCCTCCACTTCAAGTCGGCATAGTGGTTCCAGACCTGCTCACCAGTCCAATGGATACCAGTGGCACTGGTGAGATCATGGGTGAGACTTTCCCAGGCTTCCTCTTTGTATTGGGTGCCCTGGTGCTGGTCCTGCAGCAGTCTCATGTCATGAATTTTTACAAGGAGTTCTACCATGACCTTGGAATCCTGTATGCCCCAGTGCTGCACCCGAAAGTGCATGCCCTCTCCAACACCTGCCATACTGCCTACAGTGGGGAGCTACAACCAAAAGATGTTTAAAAAGGAGGATTTATGAACATTATTTTGCGATAAAGAAAAACGACAAAACTAATGCATTATTTAGACATTCTATTGTATGCAATGAGTTCAAGAAGTTTGAATTTTTCATTCTGGACAAAGTGGACAAATCACATTTTGCTGGTGATTTAAACAACATTTTAGAGTGTAAAGAGCCTATTGGCAGTTATACTTGGGGGCTGATTGAGCACCCGGGTTGAATGATATTATCAGTTTAAAATGTTTTTTGATGTATAGATAATTTTTACACATTTGATATTTATTAATTGTTTCATACATAAACAACACAGTAGTATTTTATTATTAGATTTTATTATTAGACTTTAATTACAACTATATTTGTTATATTTGTTATAATTATCATGTCACTTCCTGTTTGTGTGTATAAAAGGAAGGGTGGGCAAGTGTATGATGTTTCTGAAGAAGGTCATGAATTAAAAGTGATTGAAATCGCTAAATTTATTTGTTCCGCTTGGTCCTTTGGTGAACTCAAGAGCTTTGTTTGTTCATTTTCTAGTTTCAGTGTACATTTTTAATTGGGAGCTACAACCAGTTATGAGCTGCATTCCCACCTACAACATTTAAATATGGCCGATTTCCTAGCCTTTGCCATGATTGGATGATTTTGAATATGCTGAGCTAAGCTAAGCTACTGGCAAACCTGCTTAGCAAAGGTTGGCAGTGCTTAAAGGGGCAAGTTCAGCACTGCTTACCAATGGCCAAATCCACTTAGCTAGGGTACTCATTGCTTAGCATTCATATTTACACAATGCTTATACTCGGTCAGCATAGCTGTACAATGCTTAGTATTGCTTATGTTTTATTTTATGGACTACCACCTGTATGGGATTGATTCATCATTCCTGACATATTATAAATCTGAATACCAAAACACACTGCCAGCAGAGTGGATGTTTGTAGTCTTTAGTCTCTTGCTAAAACTCATTTTCTTCACCAGGAAAAAACGGCAGACAACCAATAGTTGTGAATAATACTCAATTTAATAATCCAAAAAATGAACAAACGAATGAACAAATTGACTCATGGATTGAGCGCTTTCTTCTCCTTAACCAGAGATTTCATCAGAATCATACATCACTTCCTTTCTGTAGTATTTATACCCCTTAATAAGTAATTAATTCTATGTCACCTATGCCATCTTTATATTTAAAAATACAATTCTTACTTAAAAACATTCCTTCCTTAACTTACATAAAGAATATAGATTGTATTGTGCTTATCTGTTCTAAACTGCTTTAAAATCTTTCGTTCAATAAATAATCAACATTTAAATATTAGATGCTTTACTAACCAAAATCGGTTTAAAAGATATAGTTTCATTCAAGCCTGGGCTAAGACAGGCTTGTAACTTTATTTGCCAGTTTGTTTCTTTTACTTTAACGTAATTTTTAAAATCACCTCCTCTGGGGTTCTGTTTTACTTTCTCTAAAATAGAAAAAAGGAAACCTTTAAAATTCTTACCACATTCCTCTGAGTGCTTATAAAGTGCATTATTACAATTTTGTATTGATATTTGATAATAATGTTCATATATTCTGTCCCGCAACCGTCTCTCTGTCTTTCTGATGTAATATGCTGGACATGTTTGACACATAGCCAAATAAACTACCCCTCTTGTTTGACAATTTCCTTTATTAAACCACACTTTAGATTTCAGAATATTATCCAATGTAGTGTCCATTTTTTCATATATGTGTCTACATTGTGAACACATCCCACATTTTTTGGTTCCTAGATTGTTGTGTCCGTCCCTTTGTGTGTTACCCTCAAACAACTTTTTGAGATTAAAACCTGTCTTGTAGACAAAAAAGGGTTGACACCCTACGATAGACCACAGTTTTGGATTACTTTTTAAAATAACCCAGTTTTTTTCCATTATATTAGTAACTTGATTTGCCTTTGCCCAAAACGGGACTACCATTGCTCTTTCAAATTGACTGTGTTCTATTTTATCTCTGGGAAACTTTAATTTAGTGGTGCTGTGATCAACTATTAAAAGGGGCATTCCTAACAAGGGCTTATATCTTTTACCCCATTCTTTAACCACATTCTCTACATTTTTCATAACTAAATTATTTGGATATCCTCTATCTAAAAACATATTAGCCACCTTCATTAATTCTTCCTTAACATTGTCCTTGGAAGAAGTCATCCTGGCTACATGAATCAGTTGCCCCTTAATAATGTTTTTCTTTTGGTGATTTGAAGGGTTACTACTAAATTCCAGATATGAATTGCTAAAAGTGGGTTTCCTATATACTTGAGAAGTGTATCCTGTGAACCCTTTTGCTAACTGTACATCCAAATAATTAACTCTATCACTAGTACTCGTGTGGGTAAATCTCAAAAAATAGGTGGTTTGATTCAAATATTTTACAAAATTGTCCAACTCTTTGATTGTACCAGACCACAAAATAAAAATGTCATCCAAGAAACGTACATAAACTTTAATATACTTATAGAATTGACTCTTAAACACACCGGTTTCTTCCCAGTCTAACAGAACTAAATTATGTAAATGGGGGAGCAGGAAGCACCCATTGCTACCCCTCTCTGCTGTTTAAAATATTAACCTCCGAACATAATATAATTATAATCCAGGACTATACCCATAAATTCTATAATGAGATCCATTTTTTCATTGTTGAAGGTCGTGTACTTCCGAACACTCCTTTCAAACATGTTTATTCCTTCATCCCTAAGTATACATGCAAAAAGATTTGTCACATCTATTGTTAGAAACGTAATCTTTTCGTCCCATAATTCGGTGGTTATTCTACTCAGAAAATCACATGAATCCTTTATTAAGTGTCCAGCTTTACTAATAATTGGTTGAAGCCATTTGTCTATAATGACCCCAAATGGGTATGTCTTTGATCCTCTTCTTGAGACTATAGGTCTGAAACTAATATTTTCTATACCTTTGTGGGTCTTCGGGATCCCAAATATTGTAGCCACCACTGGTTCTCTCACTTTTAGAAAATTATACTAAATTAAATTAAAATTAAATATTATAAATTTGTTTACCTTCCCTGACATCCCCCAATGTGCTTTCATTACATTTATTCTTGTGTGACTATACAGTATGGGTCACGTGTTTATATAGGGGTTTCACAACTTTATTACACTGACACCTCACATCTAGGTCTAATACACTACCCTGGTTGAGAAATATAAGTTACTTCCTGCATAAATATACAAATAAATTAAAATTGTAATGATTTCACATACAAAATGGGAATGGCTTTGGTGAGGCTTGAACTCTGAATGATTACATATAATGCATACGCTCTAACCACTACACTATTGCATTACTTCTTATGTTGGATGTCTATTGCTATTTAACTTATCGTGCAGTTTCAGCTGGGCTAAACATAGCTAAGCAACAGGCAAACCTGCACAGCTACGCTTAAACTTTATTGCAGATGTGGAAAAAAAAAAGATTTATTTGCTGGGGGGCTGTGCTTTGCAAATGTTGATGACATATAACTTTTCACAGTATGTCTGGATATTTGCATTATATTCTTGATCCACTTTTCATAAATGTGTGGCTCTCTGGCACATCATTAAAGATTGAAGTTCGACAGTAATGACAGACATTTCTGTTTTATACTTCATGCCCTTCAGAAAATTAATGCTAATGCTAAACCTGTTATCAACTTTCTAAGTTTGTAATGGCAATATTTCATAGTTGTCCCTGATGGCTTTGTACAGATTTCTTACTCTAACGGGTTGTGAGGTGTGCATTTTAGACTTCAAACCCTTCACAAATTTCATGCTAATGCAAAACCTGTTATTCTAGCCACTTTCTAAGTTCATAATTGCAATATTTCAGAGTTGTCCCTTATGGCTTTGTCCAGATTTCTTACTCTAACAGGTTGAGAGGTCTAACAAGCAAGCTTGCTCTTTTTAAATTGCCATACAGCAATTCTGGTGTGCAGGGGGTGTGTGTATTGTGAGAGCACTGCTCTCAAATATGCCCCCTGCACTCATACTCATCCCCATGTACGTATTACAGCACAGCAGCGTGCCTTCATACATATGCATGGCGTGCTGCCATGCTGCACACGAACGGTCCCTTCCATGCAGGAATAAGTTATTCCTGCATGGACATTTGCTGAATCTGGGGGATTGTCCTTCCAAAAGTGTTATACGTGGAGGTTAACTGGAGGTCTATCACTGGTTGATTTTTAATCAGTGAATTTTTATAGATAGGTATGTTATTTCTATGATATACAGTGATTTCCCATTTGAATGCTATGTGAGTTAATTTACTAAGTTATTTTATTTAAAAAACATTTAGGCCACGGTGGTGCAGCAGTTAGCATTGATGCCTCACAGCAGGAGGTTGTTTAGTTTTATTCCCAGCTGGAGTATCTTCTGTGCAGAGTATGCATGCCCTCTCCATGGTTGTTTGAACTTCAAAAACATGCAGGTAGGTGTGTGTTCCTTCTGTGAAGGTTGGGCATTGGACTGGCAACTCAGCATTGTAAAACTCCACTGCCAATAATGAGCAGACCAGTGATCCGCTGTGGTAACCCCTAACTGGGATAAGACAACAACATACTTTACTATATTTCAGTTGTTATTTGTGAGGGCCTTTTAGGAATATTTGCACTTCTACAGAAAGTGAAGTTTCCACAGAAAACAATAGTTAGATATGAAAAAAACAACTAAACAAAAAAAACTACATAATCTGGTTCATTGCTAACAGTTTTTAAATTTTAGTTCCTAGATTTTCTTTTAGACTAATCCTTACCCAATGGCCATTTTGCTTTTGCTGTTATGACAATTAAAAACCTCCAATGTGTTTAGTGGGCAACTGATTCTGCTTGTTCTTCAGCTGCAAATTCATTTGTGTCCACTGGATCTCAGATAAAAATATTCTGGTCAGCAGTTCAGACTGTGGATCACAATATGTGGCTATTAGCTCTCACTTAAAAACATTCTGGTCACCAGTTCAGACTGTGGATTACAATATGAGGCCATTGGATCTCACTTAATAAAAATAACTCTGGTCACAAATTCAGACTGTGGATCACAATATATGCTATGGGTCAAAAGTTCAGACTGTGAATCTCAATTACAATCTGCTGCATGCCTTACATGGCTATTTCTTTATTTTAAAATAACCAATGATGATAACCAATGATGACAGGTCCTGTATAGAATGTGATGGACCACTCATGAGCACCTGGACAGAACTTTTCATCAATATTCTTTTTGGAGGGACTGATGTTCAGTTCTCTCCACTGGCTTTACAATACCTCATTTACTTAGCGTTGCAGCCACATGGATTTTACAAAATTGTGAAACAATGAAACTAACACAACGACTGAACAGTCCTGACAATAGTATCACAAGCAATGTTTTAAATAAGCTTTATTCTAATTCTACATATAAAAATATGTACATATTGTCGTAAATGCATTTGGATTTCTTAAAAAATTCCATAATCTTTCATGCCTGTAAATATTCTATCATAGCTGCAAATAAAATGAATTTACTGAGAGAATGTTTTCACATCAGTGCTTATGTACTCGCTCCAGATGACTTGCAAAAATAAAATTGTTATTGTCATTCTATACCAGGAGAAAAATGATCAAATTACTGAAATGATGACATTTAAGTAACAATGTCTGTTTGCAGTTGTCTGGGATCTTCTGGTTTTACAAATTATGCATGTCAGGTAATCTATTAGTGAAACTGTTACATGCTGGCTATCAAAACTAGAGCCAAAGACTTAATTATTTCTTTCATCACCATGACAAGGCTGCATATAACAAGGTGATAGCATGCTTTTTGTACACAGCAGTGGCCACCAGTCCTTTTATCTCAGTTGTCTGAAAAGGACTCTCATCTGAATAAAAAGTCATGTTTACATTGTTTCTTGCTTTTTACAAATATAGGCTTTCCATCATGAGTGTCTCATGACATTTTTCTTACATTAGTATGTTTTTATTCTTTCTTACTGCCCTGTTGTAACAACTACTCATCTGACCATCTTTCTGTCTCTTGATCTGATCATGCTGGTTACATTGTTTCTAAAGTTGTACTTGAACAGCAAGTAGCCATTTTCATATAACTCCAGCTGTAGGGTGAATGGAGCTTCCTTGTTTAAGTGCAAGGCACACTCCTATGAGTCCTGAAGCTTGCAAAACATAACTGCAATTAAAACAGAAAACTGTGACTTTTAAACCCCACTGTCACAATTTAAGACATTCTGCAGGAATGGTTTGATCCCCTACACTCCCATTCTGGGGGTCCATACCTCTCAGACCTCCTGTACTTATGTTTACTAACTGTGAGATTTCTGTACCACAGAATTAGTATAAGTGTATCTATCTATCTATCTATCTATCTATCTATCTATCTATCTATCTATCTATTTTTTCTATCATATTCAAAGTTTCAGCTGTGGTATTCCAGGAAGCATACATGTGCTCTTCAGAATATATTTATTATTATTTATTTATTTTTACCAAGAAAGACAGTCTGGGTTTTAAAATCCCCCTTTTCAGCAGAGGCCCGAGGAGAAAAGATTGAAAAAGTTAACAACAATAACAAACAAAAATGGTCAAATTACTAGGCATGGATTATTCTAAGACGGCCGCCAGCTAGACTGCACACACTTCAGCTTGCTCCAACTACTAAATTCAAATCTAACCTCATCTAAGGCTGCTGCTACAGTGTAAATCTACAAAAAAAGCAACTCCTGCATAATTAAACCTAAGTCGCTACCTGAGTGAAGCTTATTTTTATCTTCTGAGTGTAAAAATAAGAACTGCATACCTTGGATTTGGGTGATGACTAAGCAGTGACTCCTGCACATATGCCTGGGCCTGCAAGCAGTAAGTAGCAGCTACAAAAAATAAGAAAAGAAGAAAGCTTTCACACAACAAAGAAAAAGGGACCAAATGGAAACACACACATCTAAAACAAGACTATCTCAAATTGCTTCTCCAGACAAGGAAGTTATTATTAAGAGGCAGAAAACTACCAAATCTCAAGCCGAAGTGTCAAAGAACCAAATGAAACCAAAAACCGATCAATCTTTTGACATGGAGGGACTAAAAGCAGCTTTAATGCCTCTGCAAACAGAAATAAAATCTTTCTCTTCAAAACTTACAGTGTTTGGCAATAACTTGGATCAAATAATAACCAGACTGGACAAAAAAGAGGCTAGAATACTGAGCAATGAAACAAAGATAGAAGAGATACAGAAAGCTTCTTCCATCACTGAAAATTCAGTCAAAGAAATACAACAAAAACTGATTGATCTGGAAGCTAGAGCAAGGAGAAATAATGTATTGATTAGAGGCATCCCAGAAAAATATGAACAGTCACAGCTAGCTAATGTAGTAAAGGAAATCTTCAGTCTCCTTCTTGAAAACAAAGAACTATCCCAAAAAAATTGTTATTGAAAGAATACACCATGCTCTGAGAAAATCTCACACCCTGGATGCCCCCAGGCAAATATATGTAAGAATTCTAAATGCTGCACATGCTCAAGAAATAATTCAAGCTGCAAAAAAAAAAGGAAACATATTCTATGGAATGGCTGCAAGATAACCTTTGCTCCGGATCTGCCTCTACAGATAAAACAGTTAAGACAAGCTCTTTCACCATACTGCACTTACTTAGTAAGCAAAAACATTAGATTCCAAATGAAATACCCAGCAACTCTGCAATTTCAGTACAATGGTTTAAATTATCCAGTTAAACATAAAGCAAAAAACAGCTTTTCTCAAAGCCTTTAAAGAACTGCCATGAAGTATTTTTTTTTTGTATTAGGAGTCTGTTTGTGTAAAAAAAAAAAAGACTATATGCTTCTATGTATTTATGGCATACTAATTCTCTTCTGCTTGGATTCATTTGGGCACTCCAACTACAGCTTAGAGAGCATCTCCACACTGTCGTGAATTAACTACATTACCCAGAATCCTTTGCAACCATGAATCAGGAAAATTAAGCACAGCTGAGGTCAAAGGGAAAACTATGGTATCCATTCAAGCCCAAAGCATCTCAGAAAACCAGCGTTTGCAAATTAAAATGAAAGTAAGGCTCTCACATAACAGAATACCTGTGGATTTACTTTTTCCTGACTCAAAAAGTGAAGATTCTCGTGTATATGGTGTGTGGAAGGTAAATCTAGCCTAGAAGTAGTACCACAGGTTAATTGATTATATACAAATGGTAATATATAGGTGCTGCTTTTTTTTTTCTTGTTACTTGTTCCTTCCTGAATATATACAAGCTGGACTAATACAATCTTCTGGGTTAGAAACTGTAGCAGCTGTTGCAGCTGCAATAAATACTCAGCCCATACTAGGAAAAGCAAACTATTGTAGTTAGGTTTGTGTTGTTTTACATAGTGTTAAAATATGCTTTCTTAAGCTTTAAAATAAGTATGCATCAAGTGTAAGCATACCAGTCTTGTACAGCAGAGAATATATAGGGATTCTTGTTTTTTCTTTCTTTTTTTTTCTGTCTCATATTTTCTTTCTTTTTATGGTCACAATGCTGTTTTTTTTTTTTTTTTTTTGTATATATGCTCGATTCTTACATGATAAATGGACACCCAGGGCTATAACTGTAGCAGTAAACGCAGACCCAACAAGTAAAAGAACTGCTATCTATCTATCTATCTATCTATATATATATATATATATATATATATATATAAAAGGAATGTACATATGACCAGCATAACAAGGAACATGCAAACACTGTTTGACAAAATTATATTAAGTTAAAATCAGTTGTGTATGTTGTTACTCTTCTATGTGTGAACACAATTAAAATGTGATAGTTTGCTTTGCACTATATTTTGATTAGAATGCTATTTGCCTATTAAGCTAAATATATACATTTCAGTTAAAATATGTTCAGCTTAATTATTTTCAAATGAACAAAGGGTTAGAATGCATATCTTTTATACATGATTTGTGTGGGCATGCTGTTATGTGTGATGTTTTATTGCTGGGACTTGAAATGACAGAAACCTTTTGTATTTTAGTTGTTAATATTCCTTTTACCTCTCCTTCAGGTAATAGGCTAGCGTGGGTATGCACAGGGGGTTCTGAAAGGGAGTGATGTCACACTTATATCCAGACCATTGATATGTTCAAAAAATTCTAATAATTTTTAAATGTTATTTTGTCCCTATCTATCTATCTATCTATATATATATATATATATATATATATATATATACACACACTTATTCTGAAAGCCAGCAATCTGTGTATTATACCCTTTAGATGATCTCTGTGGATTTATGGAATGTAAAGGGCTTACAAGATAAGAAAAAAAAGAATCTATTAATGCACTTAATTTTTAAATCTAAGGCAGAGATAACTTTCATACAAGAAATGCATATGTTGAAAGAGCAATGGGAGAAAGATACAAAAAAATGGGTGAAATATATTGTTGCTGCTGGTGACAGTACGGCTTCTAGGGGAGTTGCCATAGTAGTTAAAAAATCTTTTGATGGTAATATATGGAAAGGTAGCTGTGACCCAAATGGTAGATGGTGTTATTTTACTTGCAAAATGCCACCATGTAAAAAAACTTTCTTAGTCCTGAATGTTTATACCCCATGTTTGCATCAAATAACTTATCTATACGAGATATACAGAATCTTAGAGAACTATCCTAATTACTTCTGTATCATAGGAGGTGACTGGAATATGTTAATTAATCCTGAACTTGATAGGACAAATAAGAATAACAAGCAATCGGTTCAGCTTACTACACTAATAGCTGAAATAATGGAAGATTTTAAGTTAGCTGACCCATTTGAAAACTATAGAAATAGTATAACTACTAGTAAATTCACTTATTATTCACCATATCACAAGTCTTGGTCTAGGATAGATGTATGTTTAATATCTGAAATCTTATTAAATAATACAGTCACATACAATAGTGAACCTAGGACAATATTGGATCATGCAAAGATAAATATTACAATAAAGTTGGGGAGCTCAGTGCAAGGACCCCAAACAGTTATGAACTGGATGTTAAATACTAACTTACTAAAGCTTAAAGATGTTTCACAAAATATCATAGGTATTCTTACCCAAACTTATAACAACCTAGAAGTAGAAGATATACCATACGACATTCAATGGCAAGCTACAAAAGCCACTGTTAGGGGTATATTAATTCAAAAAGCTGTTTTTTATAAAAAAATTAAACAGAGAAAAAGTCATATTAATAGAATCAAAATGAAAAAATATAGAGTCAGAACTGCAACTAAATTATTCACCAGTACTTGAAAGTCAAATGGTTACACGACAAGGACAACTACGTGAAATTCAAACACAACAGTACTCAATTAATGAAATTAAACTCCTCCACAAATATGCCGAATGGGCTCAATCGCCCCCAAAAGCACTGGCAAGAGTCATAAACATTAAGAATCCTCCTACCAAAATAAAGCAGCTAAATTATAATAACAAATCTTTAGAGACAGATTAAGAGATCATTGCAGCTTTTGAAGAGATATACCAAAAACTATATGGCCGCAAAGACCAGTTTAATGAGTCATTATTTCATCAATTTACCGAAGAGTTGCAATTTCCAGTACTGAATGAGACATAAATAAATAATCTTAAAGCTCCCTTAAGTGTAGAAGAAATCATTGCTGCTGTAACTAAGTTGAAACCAGGTAAATCACCAGGGCCAGATGGTTACGTGGCGGAATTTTACAAGACTTTCAAGAAACAGTTAGCTCATATACTACTGAAAGTGTACAGATACATAATAAATTATGGTACCAAAGACCTGTATATCTATAACTCAAAAACTATATTTATACCAAAACCCAAATCTGATGCATCAAACCCAAATAACTACAGGCTGATAGCACTCATAAATATTGATATTAAAATTCTTTCCACAATACTAGCTAGTAGAATCAAACAAATTCTACCTCATATTATATCTTCTGGGCAACTAGGCTTTATGAACAACATACAAATATATGACAACACACTTGCTATAAAAGCGAATGATAAATGCCCTAGCTATGCACTGTCAGTAGATGCAACCAAAGCTTTTGATAGAGTAATTTTTGATTTTTTTATTAAATATACTCAATAAATGTAGTATTCCTGAGGGCTGTATAAACATGGTCATGGGCTTTATACAAAAATGCCACAACAACACTATCTATACATAAAAAGCAATCAAAGCCTATTCAAATAGTGAACGGTACAAGGCAAGGATGCCCACTATCACTTTACCTGTTCAATATATACATAGAACCTCTGCTGCTTAAAATATCACAAAGAACTTACCACCATATTATGAATATTTCCAAAGTCCCAATAAAGTATACAGCTTTTGCTGATGATCTTAACATTTATTTTGAATTCCATAATACTGATTTGAATAAGATACTAAACTCCATTGAAAAATTCTCAAAAATATCTAATTATGCGATTAACCCTAATAAATCCATCATATTCTCTATGAATACTCTAGGACATAAGGAATTCTATTTCCCTGAAACTGAAATTAAAGTCAATTATAATCTCAAACATCTGGGTATTATTTTCACTCACTTCCAATCTGACATTACTAAAAACAACTTGTTTAAAACCTGGTCTAACATCACTGAAGACACTAAGAGATGGTTAAACCTCAATCTATCTCCACTAGCTAAGGCGGCCATAGTTAAAATGAATATTCTTCCAAGACTATTGTTTCATTTTAGTGCTATTAATCAAAATATACCAAAAAACTTCTTCTCCAAACTTGAAACACTATTAGGAAAGTTTATTTGGCATCCAAAAAGTACAAGAATAAAATACACTAAATTAACATTACCCAAACAAAAAGGGGGCCTAGGCATACCTGAATTCCAAACATACTACAACATACCAAACGCTAGTCGAATTATACAAATAGCAAATTTTGAACCATCCAACAAAGCATGGTATCCACTATGGATTACAATATATTACAATCATCTAATCTCATGCAATTTAAACCCTAGAGCAGTACCCTTTCTAAATTCATGACTTTAAACATTTTAAGGTTCATCCCATAATAATAAGAAACATAGTAATATTTCAAAAGCTGGTAGCCTCCCTAAATTTTAAAGATACTTTGGTATTAGGACAGCCAGTATACCCTAATCCTAATATTAAATTAAACAATACTATATTAAACCTGAATCAGTATCGAAAAATTAAAAATATCACTGTATGGGACCTATACCAAATCAAAAGTTTCTCAGTTGACAATATTAGACAAAAACTTGAAGTAAATAAAAGCTATAATACCATAATCGACCAATTAATATACCTGATCAACACAATCACTATGAATGTCAAAATAGACAACCAAGACATGCAGGTATATCAATAAATTATAAACCTGCTTCTGTTGAGATCTAAAATGTTATCAAATACATATAGATTAATAACAAAAATTAGATATCAGGATGCAATTCTATATTCCAAATTTTGGGAAGAGAAAAATAATAAGATAACTGACTAACAAAAATCTGATGCTATTGAACTTACTTTGAAATTAACTCAACTTAAAAACTAATTTATACCCAAATTATGATCAATAGCAATGCATATCACAGACCACTTTTTCTTAGCAAAATTAATCCCTCCCACTCCCCTTATTGTATCATATGCCAAAACAGTGTTGCTGACACCCTTCATATTTTTTGGAGCTGTAAAAATGTTTACAAGCTGTGGTGTTCGCTAAGAACCAAGTTAGAAAAAAAGGATACACAAAATCTACCCTGTCATGGGAAATGGCAGTTTTACATATATTCCCTAATAATATCTCATATGAAAATAAACAAATTATAGTCACATTGTGTGCAATGATTAAATCATATATAACCAAACATTGGTTAGATAGAAGTAAAATCACATAGGAAGAATTTAAAGGAATGTCTATAAAATACTTATTGGCCAGCAAATTAATTATAAGAACCCCCCAAAAAACTATCTTGCTATCAGAAACATTGGAAAATGCTTTTAGAAATCCTAGGAAAAAATTGATTTATGACCAAGGGACTTCACCATCAATATTACTTTACATAATTAAGGGAAACTAAAGGCAATTATTATAGAAATACCCACAATAACAATGTACAGGTCATGGCAAACACATATAAGATGAACATTAAGGTGACAGCAATGTATATATTGTACATAGTTAGTGCAAGACAGAATGTTTATTTAGGTAGACTAGAATATCTGGTTGCGATGTTTTAATGTCACATTTTCACTATGTTGTATACTATCTTTATGTAAATGTCTGTTTTACAGCTCATTAAGAGCAGCTTGATTATTAGACAATTCTGTATAATTGTTACCCTAACATTGATGATTTATGTTATGTATATCGTATTTGGACGACTGAAACTTGATATTCCAAGTAACTTGTATGTATATTTTCTGTGTCATTCTTTTCCTGTATTTAAATAGAAGTGAAATGCAATAAAAATTATATTTGAAAAAAAAATATTACTAGGCATAACATTTTAATGATGAAGACTAAGGGATAAATGCACATCAAAGAAAAAACTACAGTATTATGAAATGAAGAAATTGCAGAGAACACTGGCAATTACAAGTCATAAAATAAATGAGTCAGCTGATAACAAGTATATTTACAGAATAGAATAATGTCAGATTCGTTATTTAGTTTCGTTTGTAACGATGCTCATAGAGATAATGAGTAAAGGCATGCGAAAATCTGCGTTGATATTCTAGAGATTTGCATATTATTAATAGTTACCAATAGTGTTTGGGAGGAAACCATAAAGGAGAAAGGGGTATTGCAAAAACTATTAAGATGTGATTATCTTGGTATAGCTGATGGAGAGATATTTAGGTGGTGGTTTTGTGGTGGATGACAGTCAGAATAGATACTGGAATGAATCTTGGAATTTAAGGAGATTCAACATGGGAGAGAAGAGCACTAACATATCCAGTTTGAGAGGATACATGATTTTAAACTCATTCCAGCCTAGTGCTGCCTCCAGATGTTTCTGCAGTTACCTTCTACTGCTTGCCCACATCTGCAGTGATAATTTCAAAACCACGCTACACACAAGGTATTAGAATTTTTCATGCTAAAGTTTACAAGATTACAAACACAACTGCATCAATAATCCATCTCTGTCTGTTGAGTTAAAGAAATATTGAATATTATTTGCATACTATTTAGTTGTATTGTAATAATTTTAATATTACTCAAATTTCTCAACAACCAAGTTGCACAGACAGAATTGCTTAACCTCATATGAACTCTCACAGCTGTACGCAGAAAATGATGCTGTCAGTATGTGTATTGTTTGAATGGCTACTGAGACTGTAAATTGTTTATGCAAAATACAAATAAAATTTACTGTGTAGTATGTGTGTTGGTTGTTTGAATGGCTACTGAGACTGTAAAATGTTTATGCAAAATACAAATAATACTTACTGTCTAGTATGTGTGTTGTTTGAATGGCTACTGAGACTGTAAAATGTTTATGCAAAATACAAATAATATTTACTGTGTACTATGTGTGTTGTTTGAATGGCTACTGAGACTGTAAAATGTTTATGCAAATTACAAATAATATTTACTGTGTAGTATGTGTGTTGTTTGAATGGATACTGAAGCTGTAAAATGTTTATGCAAAATACAAATAATATTTACTGTGTAGTATGTGTGTTGTTGGAATGGCTACTGAGACTGAAAAATGTTTATGCAAAATACAAATAATATTTACTGTGTAGTATGTGTGTTGTTTGAATGGCTACTGAGACTGTAAAATGTTTATGCAAAATACAAATAATATTTACTGTGCAGTATGTGTGTTGTTTGAATGGCTACTGAGACTGTAAAATGTTTATGCAAAATACAAATAATATTTACTTTGTAGTATGTGTGTTATTTGAATGGTTACTGAGACTGTAAAATGTTTATGCAAAATACAAATACTATTTACTGTTTACTATGTGTGTTGTTGGAATGGCTACTGAGACTGTAAAATGTTTATGCAAAATATAAATAATATTTACTGTGTAGTATGTGTGTTGGTTGTTTGCATGGCTACTGAGACTGTAAAATATTTATGCAAAATACAAATAATATTTACTGTAAAGTATGTGTGTTGTTTGATTGGTTACTGAGACTGTAATTTTTTTAAGCAAAAGACAAATAATATTTACTGTGTAGTATGTGTGTTGTTACTGAGACTGTACATTTTTTATGCAAAAGACAAATAATATTTACTGTGTAGTATGTGTGTTGTTTGAATGGTTACTGAGACTGTAAAATGTTTATGCAAAATACAAATAATATTTACTGTGTAGTATGTGTGTTGTTTGAATGGCTGCTGAGACTGTAAAATGTTTATGCAAAATACAAATAATATTTACTGTGTAGTATGTGTGTTGTTGGAATGGCTACTGAGACTGTAAAATGTTTATGCAAAATACAAATAATATTTACTGTGTAGTATGTGTGTTGTTTGAATGGTTAGTGAGACCTTAAAATGTTTATGCAAAATACAAATAATATTTACTGTGTAGTATGTGTGTTGTTTGAATGGCTACTGATAATGTAAAATGTTTATGCAAAATACAAATAATATTTACTAAGTAGTATGTGTGTTGTCTGAATGGCTACTGAGACTGTAAAATGTTTATGCAAAATACAAATAATATTTATTGTGTAGTATGTGTGTTTGAATGGCTACTGAGACTGTAAAATGTTTATGCAAAATACAAATAATATTTACTGTGTAGTATGTTTGTTCTTTGAATGGCTACTGAGACTGTAAAATATTTATGCAAAATGCAAATAATATTTACTGTGTAGTATGTGTGTTGTTTGATTGGTTACTGAGACTGTAAATTTTTTAAGCAAAAGACAAATAATATTTACTGTGTAGTATGTGTGTTGTTACTGAGACTGTAAATTTTTTATGCAAAAGACAAATAATATTTACTGTGTAGTATGCATGTTGCTTGAATGGCTACTGAGACTGTAAAATGTTTATGCAAAATACAAATAATATTTACTGTGTAGTATGTGTGTTGATTGTTTGAATGGCTACTGAGACTGTAAAATGTTTATGCAAAATACAAATAATGCTTGCTGCGTAGTATGTGTGTTTGAATGGCTACTGAGACTGTAAAATGTTTATGAAAAATACAAATAATATTTACTGTACAGTATGTGTGTTGTTTGAATGGCTACTGAGACTGTAAAATGTTTATGCAAAATACAAATAATATCTACTGTGTAGTATGTGTGTTGTTTGAATGGTTACTGAGACTGTAAAATGTTTATGCAAAATACAAATAATATTTACTGTGTAGTATCCGCGGCAGTGGTGCTCCGGTAGCGTTGTCGCCTCACAGCAAGACGTTGTCCCGTTCGATTCTCTGCTAGAGTGTCTTCTGTGTGGAGGCATACGTGAATGGGTGTGCCTTCGTTGAAGGTTGTGCATCAGGGCTGGTAACTTGGCACCTAAAAGTCCACTACCAAATATTAGCGGACCGGAGTTCCGCTGTGGCGACCCATAACCGGGATAAGCCAAAAGACACGACAACAACAACAACAACATTTACTGTGTAGTATGTGTGTTGTTTGAATGGTTACTGAGACTGTAAAATGTTTATGCAAAATACAAATAATATTTACTGTGTAGTATGTGTGTTGTTTGAATGGCTACTGAGACTGTAAAATGTTTATGCAAAATACAAGCAATATTTACTGTGTAGTATGTGTGTTGTTTGAATGGCTACTGAGACTGTAAAATGTTTATGCAAAATACAAATATTTACTGTGTAGTATGTGTGTTGTTTGAATGGCTACTGATACTGTAAAATGTTTATGCAAAATACAAATAATATTTACTGTGTTTTATGTGAATAATAAAATCCAGTTTAAGACTTAGAACTGAATGACTACAACCACTGCGAAGATTACTTTGTGCTGAATTGTTTGCCAGTTACCATTTCTAGTAAAATGTATGGTTGTACATTTTACTATATGAACATTTATTTGAAGTGCAAGGAGGTAACGTCATTTTTGAAGGGTCAGGCCACACCCATTGGAAGTTAGAGAACAAACTCAAAAGACCTCCATTGGAGGAAATGGGTTAATTGGAATTTGAGTAATCTATAGTTGGAGATTTTATGGATAGGTAGTGGAAGAGAATTACAGTTTTGTCACATTTTATAAGTAAACAGATCTGATGAAAGAGTGGTCACTTGTAGATATGTTGCATCAGGATTGTTCTGAGTATCTAAGGGGCCTGGTTGGATGGTACCAAAGTAAAAGACAGTTGAGAGCAGGGGCAGTCTCAGAATAGTAGAAACAAATTTGCGTGTGCTTCTGTGGAATAAAGTTGCAGTAGTTAGAAAACTCAAACCATTTAAGTTGCTAAAGTGGGTCACAGTGATGTGTCCAAGTAGAGGAGGTTGTGGACAAGTTGTCAATTTTATTATATGTATGCCCAAGTGTAGAAATTTGACTTATATGTAGGTTAGCAAGAACAGATGCTGGATATGAAAGATCTGAAAGAAGAAAGACGTAGGCTATGCATTTTCTGTTTAGCTAGTAAAATAATGTTTGGCTCTTTAAAACCTGCTTATTTTTTGGTGAGTTTAGTGAGCTGTGACTATTAAATTTTAGTTTATTATTAATGTTAAGGCCTACCAATAATTAGCGGATCGGAGTTCCGCTGTGGTGACCCCTAACCAGGAAAAGCTGAAAGACAAACAACATCATCAATATTAAGGCCTAGAAATTTGGTAGGAGAAACTACATTGATGGTGGCATCATTTTCTGAGATGACAGAAAAACTGCTTTCGCTAGTGGAAAAGGATTGTGGGGAAAAGATCATAAGTTTAAGTTTCCTAGCACTGATCATAAGATTAGAGTCCCTGGACCAAGTTTCAACAGATGTAAAAGCAGACTGTTCAACATTTTGGATTTCAGACATTTATTTATTTTTATTTTATTTATTGAAATTTGTTTACCAGGAAAGTCCACTGGGCCAGGCTAGCCCATTTTCTGTGGAGGCCCAAGAAGAAAAGCTCCAAGGTACATACATGGAATACAAAATGTAATTAAAACATAATTTATGTAAAAAGTATTGTAAAAATAGTACATAAAATTGCAGAAGATACATAAACTAATTGGAAAAACATAAAAGAAAAAAATACATATTAAAGTATGATTCAATAAAGAAAACTAGTACATCATACAAAAGCATAATAGAGTGATGTTTGGCATAGAGAATAACAAGTTGTACTCAAAAGTAAAAGAGTGTAACAACTGAATCTTTATTTAATCTAGAACAGGAAGCATGGAGGTAAAGGTTAGTGTTAATGCATGAGGGTAAGGGTTTATGATGGCACTGAGGGAAGAAATGAGTTAAGGGGAAGTCAGAATAGGAGGTGTGTGGGATATGGTAAAAGTTACAGGTCAGTCATGGAATACAGGAAAAGATAGTCTGGTAAAGTAGAGGGAGAGTGGAAACTAGTAAGGGGGAGGTGGGGAAAGAGAAGAATGTAGATTGGATAAAGCAGGGGAAGAGTGGCAGCCACTGAGAGAAGGCTGGGGAAAGGAGAGGGAGTTAAGTGATGAGCAAAAGGGAGTGTTAGATGTAGTGTTCATTTGGGAGTTTAAAGTTAAGAAAAGAAATTGAGAGTAAAATAAAAGCTGGATAGAGTGAATTTAGGTAATGGCTGAAGAGGGAACTGAGCAGTTACAAATCCACACAGATGAGAAGTGACTGTGCGGTGCACTTTTGAAGTTAGAAGGTCTTGGATGAAGGCATATAGATGCTGGAAGATTATTCCATATTTTGCAAATAGTCCATGAGTATAAGAATTGACCTGCAGGTACTTTGGTTTATATACTTGGAGAAGGTATTGGTGTTCAGAATGTAGGGGATGAGCTGGAGTGTACAGAGTAAAGAGGGAGCTGAGTGCTGGACAGTCCTGAGATTTATACATAAGTTTGTGAGAGGTTGTGAGCTGGAGGACGAGAAGGTAAAGGGGGAGTTCAAGCCACTGAAGTTGCTTTAGGGTAATACAATGATGACTGGAGTGGCGGCTATATGTACAAATTTAGCAATCTTATTATAGTATGTTTCTAATTTAGTCATTAAGGAAGACTGCAGATGAGTTAATAAGGAAGCAGCAGAAGTTAGCGAAGGTAGAAGGCATGATTGAGCTAATGCTTGTTTAGATGGAAGGGAGAGGAATTTGTAATGTCTAGATAGTAGCCCCAGTTTTTTATGGTTTTTGTTTATGCTATTTTGAATGTGATGATTGAATTTAAGATTTTCATCAATAATAACCCTTAAAAGCTTTGTATGGGAAACTAACTCAATTTTGGTAGAGTTAAGGGATAGGATTTCAAAGTCAGCTATATTAAGGGGAGAATTTGTTGTGGGAGTGAAAGTCATAAGTTTTTTTTTTTTAGTATTTAGAGAGAGGTGATTTTCTAAAGCCAGGTTTTTACTGTGGTAAATGCAGCTTGTTGATTTGCTTTAGGATGTTTGTGCTGTGGGCGTAGATTGATTTGGCATTGCAAATAATTGTAGGATCACATGCTTGTTGAATGATTAAAGTGTTTGCATAGTGTAGGGTCAAATAATTAATGAAGATGTTGAACAGAAAGGGACTAAGGACTCCCTCTGATATTGAAAAAAGGGGCAACATGGCTTGTTTGCACTTAATCCTTTGACTTCTGCTACATACATACAACCCAAACCCTGAGAGAGTGTCATTTTGGAGGCCAAAAGTTGAGAGTTTGTTGAGCAGACTGTGAATAGATATATAATCAAAAGCTTTTGTTAAATCCAGAAAAAATGCAGACGCTAGATAGTTTCTATTTCTGTGTTGATGAATTATATATATATATATATATATATATATATATATATATATATATATATATGAAAAACAGTGGAACAGAGCCATTGCTGTGTGATGGTCAAAAATCACGTTGAGATTGTGGATGAGATTATATGATAAAGGATAGGAGAACAAAACCACTGATGTGTGATGGTCAGAAACCCTGCTGTGCTTGGGAGATGAGATTATTTGTTAACTAATGCTGTAGTTAGAAAGGATAGATTTCTCTAGCATTTTAGTTGAAGTAGAATTTCTATAGGTATGAAATTATTAAACTTATTAGAGGTCCCACTTTTATGAAGTGGGATAATATATGATTGTTTCCAGAGGATGGAGACTTATAGGGGTGCCACCTTTTGTTGAGGCCAAATCCAGAATTAGGCCACACCCCCTCATCCCTCCCAAAACCTGCTCATGCTCTGCCCATATTCCACTGATTTCATGGCATCATTATTGTATCTCACGAGGGGATTGCCCTCTTTTTCTGATTGTGATGCCTTTTTTCTGCAGATTTACTATGCTTTTTGTAATAAAAAGCATAGTAAATTGGCTGATTTAACAAAGTTGCAAAGTCTGTTTGTTTTCTGAAACAGAATACCGGAGTTTGAACAATCAGTTTGATGTCTGGATAGTCCATAAAAAAACAGATAGGTGACAATGCTAGGGACTTATGATTCATGAATGGATCAGTTAATGAAGATGGATATTGGATATGCAACAGCTTTAGATGCTAGTCTTAGGAATTCTTTACTATCTTTTATGCACCCAGATGGATATTATGTAGGTAATCATCATGCTTTTTATTTATTGTTTCTCCTATATGCCTATAGGCATCACTCTTTTATCTTTGCTTACATTTCACATGAAACATTCCAGCAGCCCATAGCCATGTGGTTAAAGTGTTATTGCTTTTATATGGGCAATAACTTGGTTCTCTTAGAATCATTTAATTGATTTTTTAAAGGACCATTAGTAGCACTTACAGTCTGTTATATTCAAGATAACAAGAAGTGGTACATATTCTATGCAAGCAATAATGTCCAACAGGGTGTGTGCTATTGAGGAAATAATGCCACCTCAGGGGTGTTCTGAGGCCTGACACCACAGACAGAAGGCCTCTATAGCCCTTTAACGGTGTTATTTCCACAATAACACACACCTGGAAGGAATTATTGTGCTTAGAGAGTGGGCTGTTTGCACAATTATTGTGTTTGCTTAGTTATTTATTTTCTTTTAATTATTATATTATTTTTTTATATATTTTTGATGTAAAATAGCTCCTCTGCCTAATGTTTCAAACTTGCTGTAGTAGATGTTAATGGTTTTGTAGGAGGCATTTTATATCCAAAATATAAAACTTTTAAAAATATCTAAGTATTTATTTTTTTGGGTTCTTTACTCCTAAAACATTTGGTTTGTCACCTGTCATTGGAGATTGATGGTACTAAATATTAGATAATGGGCAAAGTCTACATCAGGACCTGACTAGAGAATGAATGTTCTCCAGCAGGGTATTAATGTACGAGTAATGCCCGCTGAAAGTATATCAAGCTGCTGTTGAGCGCGGACTCAAAAACCCATAATGGCCGCCATTATTTTATGCTAAGTAGGGATTTTGCTGTTAGCAAGTGTAAAAAAAAAATAAACAGAAAAAAGTGTATATGTGAGTATGTATGTGTATGAGTGTGTTTATAATTCTGTCTGCATGTATGAGTGAATGCGTGTATGATAGCAGAAGAAATTGTGTGTGTGAGAGAGATCAAGAGAGAGTGAGAGCAATCTTGGGTGAGTGAATGCATGTATGAAAGCAGAGGAGGCTGTGTGTGTGTGTGTGTGTGTGTGTGTGTGTGTGTGTGTGTGTGTGTGTGTGTGTGTGTGTGTGTGTGTGTGTGTGTATGTGTGTATGTGTGAGAGAGAGAGATCGAGGGAGAATGAGAGTGATCTTGTGTGAGTGAATGCACATATGTAAGCATAGGAGGCTGTGTGTGTAAGATGGAGAGAGAGAGAAAGGGAGAGCAGTTTTGTGTGCATAGCACTCAACTGTCCAAATTTTTGCAGAATGTCCAGATTTTTACCTCATATTTTTTGTCTGTTCCTCATAAAATTTGTGGTTTTCTGAAGTTTTGTGGCAAATCTGGTTTAAAAGGTCGCATTTGTGCTTGTTTCCTGCCTTTTCTGTAACTAGTCTAGTCCAGATACAGATTTGCTGTATCCAGGACTGTTTGTAGCTTCTGAGCGGTGCCAAAGTCTGCTCTTCAATTTTTCCCTTAGATCTGCTAGTTCCCTCCTTTCCTGCACTTTTACTAGCTTATTAGTCTAGCACTTCACCAGACTTCTTGTAGCAATTATTGTAGCACACAAAAGTGCTACCAGCACTAAACGTTCTACAAGGAAACAACTTCAGTACGTATTATTAATGCCCGCCCCTCCAGGCATGTCTAAAGGTCAGATGGCTGTGCTTTCTCCTATTAACCTGGTGAACTTGGGCATCCTGAGGCAATGTAGCAACTGCATAATGTACACTGATAACCCTCTCTTCTTACCTTCCAACACTCAGACTTGTGAGAGATGCACTTATATATCCAAATTGGTAGCCATGTACTCTTCAGCCAAGACCAGGATAGCTGGTCAAGAGGAGAAAGTCAACACTTGCACCACACCACATGGAACACATAGCACTCCAGAACACACACCAGCACTGCCTTCACATAAAAAAAACAAATCACACACCCACCTTCAGGGAGGCTCTCAATAAAAATCTATCCAAACAGTGGAGACCTCCATGGCAGAAACGCACTCGACCACCACAACACAACACTAATCATGAGACACATAACTTTCCTAAACAGTGTGCCACTCAACCAAAGCCCCTAAGGCAAAACAGCATGCCCAACACACTAGTCATAGTGACTCGATAGTGAGGCACACTGATGTCCCACTCACTAGGTTGAATAAGGAGAAAATAACAGTCAGCTGCCTGTCAGGTGCCATGATCTGCCACATAATGCAGGCACTCAGGTCCCTCAAGAACAGGTACAGATATGACTCTGTCATTGTACATGTCGGTGTGAATGACCTGAGATGTACCTCCCTGGACTACATGAAAAGAGACATGGAGGAGCTCTCGGATTATGTAGCCTAGGCGGGTAAGACCCTAGCCCTGAGCAGCCTCCTACCATCACCCAGAATGATACCACAGTACAAGCAAAAAATGATAGATTTCAACAATTGGCTAAGTTTCTGGTGTCATTCTAAGGGGATCCAGTATCTGTCTGCCTGAGATGACATGAATGACAGACCTTGATGCTTTGCCAGAGATGGCCTGCATCTGTCACCCCTGGGTGTCTGGATACTGGCCAAGGCTCTTGACACCTCTATAGTGCCTTTTTTAGGCAGTGTTCCAAAGACCAAATTACCACCATAACAGCTACAAACAAATGCAATCTGAGGGTCATGCTGCTCAGCGCTAGATGTCTAAATCTCAAAATCCACTTGCTTGAAGCACTCCTTAAAATGGAGATCATCGACATTTGTGCTGTAACAGAGCCCTGGTTCAAGGCAGCAGAAAGCACCCCATGCACTACCAGGGTATAACTCATTCCACACCTTTCAGCCCCAGAAATTGGACCGAATCTCCAAAGGCGGTGGTGTTTTCATATTCATAAAGGATGCGCACACCTCCAGACTGGTAGCCCAACATAATGCTTCAGAGATACTTCAGGTGTAGCTAACATTGGGTAAGACAGTGATTCAGGTTATAGCCTGCTACAGGTCCCCAACCATGTCCCCAAGACTCACACTCCACGTTCCTAAACACCGTGCAGAATATTAGGGAACAAACTAACACTCTCATACTGGGTGACTTCAACTACCCCTCCATTAACTGGGAAAACTACTCATGTACCAATACACTTGTCCAATGTTTCTTGGAATTCATTAATTCCAATGCCCTGGACCAGCTCATTCTTACCCCAACTAGAGGTAGCAACATCCTTGACCTGTTCATTACTAACATGGGTGACTCTTGCTCTACACCATTAGTCAACTCCTCCCTGGTTAGGTCCGACCACAAACGAATCACCTTGGAAATCCACATCCTTCCCTCCCCCAACCCCCCTGAAAAGGTAACCACCATGAAAAACTTCTCCAAAGCTAACTTTGGGCTCCTATAAACAGAGGTGGCTAACTTCACAGCACCCATGTAAATGGAGAATATTTGCATAACCTCTGAATCATACACCAATGCACTGTACAAACACGTACACAAATGCATGGATCTCGCCATACCCAATAGAGCCAAGACACTGTCCTCCAAAAAAGGAAGCCAATCTGGTGGTCCCCTGCCATAAACAAACTCTACAACAGTAGGAGGAAAGTGATGCGGAATAAGGTGAAGTCCCAAGACTGGAAAAACTCCCTTATCAGCCTCAGCAAAAACTTGAGATCCCTCATCAAATCCTCTAAAGCTAGCTATGAAAACAGAATTGCAGCAGATAGTAAAGACAACCACAAGGCCTTCTATAGTTATGTAAAGAATCTCCACGGCAATACCCAGATTTGCTCTGAGCTACTGCACAATGGTACCTCCTATACTGAGCCAACAGATATTGCCAATATACTGGCCAACAGATTCAGTGCTAAGTTTACCCCTCTCTCCCCCACCAAAGGACCAATCACAATACTAGTACATTGCCAGGCACCCAGTATTACTGCTGCACAGGTTAAAACGGCACTGTCCAAGGCCAAGAATACAGCTTCTATGGGACCTGACAATATTCCTGTCTTTGTCTTACATGAACTACAGAGTGAACTGGCACCTCACCTGTGTGCCCTGTTCAATCAAAGCCTCACCTCATGCTTTGTCCCTACAGAATGGTGCACTGCTACAGTCATCCTTCTCCACAAAGGATGAGCAACTACAGACCCTCAGAACTATCTCCCCATTAGCCTGACAATTCTGATATGCAAAGCTATGGAACGCATCATCATGGACCTAATAAACAAGGACATAGGTAATCTCCAAACTCTGGATCCCACACAGTTTGGTTTTGTGAAGTTTAGATCATGCCTGCTCAACCTGGTCAGCTTCTATGAATCAAGGTCACCAGAGCTGTGGATGATGGCAAGGTGGTTCATACAGCCTACCTTGATCTGGCCAAAGCCTTTGATACCATTCCCCACTCAGGAATCATGGAAAAACTCACTAAACTAGGCATCAACCCCTATATCACTAGGTGGGTTGCAAACTGGCTCACAGATACAGTAGAATGCACAGGGTGAAAATAGCTGACTCCAAGTCAGACTGCCAACCAGTGATGAGTGGAGTCCCACAGGGTTCGGTCCTGGGTCCTCTCCTGTTTGGTATCTATTTCTCTGAAGTCCAAGCTAACAGAAAGGGACTCTGACTAACAAAGTTTGCAGACGATTGCAAGTTGGGAGCTATTATTAACTCCCCAAGTGATGCTGACATCTTACAGAAAGGCCTCACTGAGACCAACAACCGGTGTCAGAACCATGGCCTTAAGCTCAATGCCAAAAAATGTGTCGTCATCCCTTTTGGGAAAAACCCGGTTCCCATGAATTACCACACCGATGGTGGTCCACTGAACACAGAGGGCGTTATAAGAGATCTAGGAACACAGGTTGACAGCAACCTCTCGTTTGACCACCACATTGCCACTGCAGTCAGAAAGTCCTTCTATGTGGCACATCACATTACAAAGGGTTTTGCATCCAAGAAGAAAGAGGTTATTGTTTCCCTCTACTCTTCCCTCATTAGGCTAGTCATCGAGTACAATGTCCTTTTGGCATGTACCTCACTAGACACCTGCAACAACTGGAGAGGCTGCAAAAGTAGCTCACAAAGAGGATCCTAGGCCTTAAACACTTGTCCTATATGAACAGACTCAAAAAACTCCAACTATACTCCGTCTCATATCGCCTACTTAGAGGTGATCTCTGCTTGACTTACAAAGCCATGTCTGACCCAGCTCTGTTAGAAATGCTACATCTAAAGAAATCCCAATCCCTCCCACCACATGCTCCTCAACCTCGTTACCATGATCAACAGAATGTGCTGGAGGGACAGGTTCTTAACCCAGAGACTGCCATGCTATGGAATAGACTTCCCATACATGTGAAACATAACACCTCACTGGCCCTCTTCAAAAGAAATCTTGATGAATGGATGGGAAATAGAAAATTCACCCCAGGGATCACTCCAGTGGTTCTACTCGACAGAGGCACTGGGAACTAAGGTCGGGTTCCACGATGTCAGGGTAATTCTATGGGCTAGGCTTGTAAAGGCTCCAGGGCCATTAGCCTAGTACACACTTATGAACCTATGAACCTATAAATCAGTGAGGAGTGAATTCAGTAAATAATGACAGGCATTTGAGTTTCAGACTTTATATCTTTCAGCAAATGTATTGTAATACAAGACCTTTTATTCTAGCAACTTCCTACGTTTACAAGAGCGACATTTAAAATGTATCCCTATTATTGGGGCTTTGTCCCCTCATTATTTTTGGCTTTATCCAGATATGATGTGCTCTGAGGTTGAGAGTTATGCTTGTGTGAGTGAATGTTAGTATGAAACCAGAGGACACTATGTGTTTATACGTATGTATGTATGAAAGCAGAAGAGATTGTGCATGACAGAGAGAGAAAATGGGCTTTCTGTAAAACTATTGTGTTTTATTTACTTATTTATTTTTTTAAGTACTATATTATTATTATTATTATTTTTGATGTAAAATGCTTCCTCCAACACCATTAACATATACTACAGAAAATTTGAAACATTAAGTAGATGAACTATTTTATATCAAAAATATATATAAAAAATAATATCATCATCATCTTCTTTCGGCTGTTCCCGTTAGGGGTCACCACAGCGGATCATCTGTTTCCATTTCTTCCTGTCCTCTGCATCATGCTCTTTCACACGAACTGCCTGCATATCCTCTCTCACCACATCCATAAACCTTATCTTAGGCCTTCCTCTTTTCCTCTTACCTGGCAGCTCCATCTTTAGCATCCTTTTCCCAATATACCCAGCATCCCTCCTCAGCACATGTCCAAACCAAAGCAATCTCGCCTCTCTTGCTTTGTCTCCAAACTGTCCAACCTGAGCTGACCCTTTAATATACTGATTTATAATCCTGTCCATCCTAGTCACTCAGTGCAAATCTTAACATCTTTAACTCTGCCACATCCAGCTTTGACTCCTGCCTTTTCGTCAATGCCACCGTCTCCAACCCATATGACATAGCTGGTCTCACTACCCTCTTGTAGACCTTCCTTTTCACTCTTACTGGTACCCATCTGTCTCAAATCACTCCTGACACTCTTTTCCACCCATTCCACCCTGCCTGTACTCTCTTCTTCACCTCTCTTCCACACTCACCATTACTATGAACTGTTGATCCCAAGTACTTAAACTCATCCACCTTTACCAACTCTACTCCCTGCATTCTCACCATTCCTCTACCCTCCCTCACATTTACACACATATATTCTGTTTTAGCCCTGCTGACCTTCATTCCTCTCCTCTCTAAAGCATATCTCCACCTCTCCAGGGTCTCCTCAACCTGATCCCTACTCTCACTACATATCACAATGTCATCTGCAAACATCATAGTCCACGGGGCTTCCTGTCTGATCTCATCTGTCAACCTGTCCATCACCACTGCAAATAAGAATGGGCTCAGAACTGATCCTTGATGTAATCCCACCTCCACCTTAGATGTATCTGTCACTTCCACCGCAGTCCTCACCAATGTCACACTACCCTCGTACATATCCTGTACCACTCTTACATACTTCTCTGCCTCTCCTGACTTCCTCATACAATACCACAACTCCTCCCTAGGCACCCTATCATATGCTTTCTCTAAGTCCACAAAGACACAATGCAACTCCTTCTGACCGTCTCTGTATTTCTCCAACAACACTAATAGTACTTAAAAAAAATTAAGTAAAACGCAATAATTTTACAGAGAGTTCATTCTCTAAGAGCAATAATGCCCTCCATGGTATGTCTTAATGTGTAATTAATGCCCTGCCAGGGGTGTAGAGCCCCTCTGCCTGCAGCATCAGGTCTCATAACACCCCTGGGTGGGAATTAATTACACATTAACACACACCATCTCGTGCATTGTTGCTTACATGACATACATTGGAGTTTCAGAGTTTTATTTCCTTCAGAAAATGCATGCTAACACAAATCCTATAATTTAAGAAGTTTGTAATTTTATAAGAGCAATAATTAAATTCTGTTCATATTTTCTGAGCTTTTGTTCCCTCTTTATGTTAAGCTTTATTCAGATTTATTCAGCTGAAAAGTTGAGAGGCATGCAAACCTTTTTACTACTGCTGCTGTCCGTGGTTGATCTCAATCAGCCAGCCACACACACACACACACACACACACACACACACACACACACACACACACACACACACACACACACACACACACACCTCTGCTTTAGAAAATGCATGCTAGCACCAATCATAATATTCAAGTAACACTGTGAATTTATTACAGCAACATTTAAAATATGTTCCTATTTTGCGCCTTTCTCTCTTGTTTATTTTAGGTTTATCCGGCATACCTCTCAACCTCTTAGCACAAGAAATTTGGACAAAGCCAAAAGTAATTGGAGTGAAAGGCTCGAAAATAAGGACAGATTTTAAATATGGCTCTTATAAACTTAGAAAGTTGCTAGAATAATAGGTTTTGTGTTACCACACATTTTTATGGAGTATATGAAGTCTGAAGCTCAAATGTGTGTCTTTATTTAATGACTTTAGTCTTCAGCGATTTGACAGAAAACCATACATTTTATGAGGAGCAGACTGAAAATATGAGGCAAAAATCTGTACATTCTGTGAAAATCTGGGTAATTGAGAGGTATCCAGATAAGCTGAGCTAAGAGGTCAAGAGGTACACAAACCACTTTACTGCTTCTGCTAATAATCACTCTCACTTTTTAGTCTCACACACACACACACACACACACACACACACACACACACACACACACACACTCCTCCTTTCATACACACACTCACTCACACATATAGACAGAAACATAAATACACACACACGCACACGCATACGTGCACACACACACACACACACACACACACACACACACACACACACACATATACAAACCATCCTCTGTTTCAGAAATGCATGCTAACCAAATCATTTAATTCTATTTTGAGCCTTTGTCCCCTGTTTATTTTAGGCTTACACAGATACCTTGATCTAAGAGCATACCTCTCAAATGAACAGAATTTTGCCTCATATTTGTGGTCTGTTTCTCACATAAAGTTGTGTTTTTTAATAAATCACTGGGATGATCTGAAGATTAAAGTCATTAAATAATTACATGCATTTAAGTTTCAGACTTCATATCCTCCAGAAAATGAATGATAACACAAATCCTGTTCTAGCAATTTTCTAAGTTTATAAGAGCAATATTGAAAACGTGTCTTATTTCTGTGCATTTGGTCCCCCCCATTATGTCAGGCTTTGTCTGGATTTCTTGTACTAAGCGGTTGAGATGTATGTCTAAGAGGTCGAGAGGTATACAAGCCTCTTAACTGCTGTTGCTAGTGCTGCTGCCAGGGGATCTCTCAATTTCTGTCACACTTGACTCTCTCTCTGTCTCTCTGTCTCTCTCTCTCTCTCTCTCTCTCAAACACACACACACACACACACACACACACACACACACACACACACACACACACACACACACACACACACACACGCATGCATAGAATCTCTTCTGCCTTCATGCATGCATTTACTCACATAGGCAGACAGAAACATAAACACACACACTTTTTTTCAGTTTCACTTGATCGATCTCTCTCTCACTCTCATACATGCATACACTATTACACACACACACACACACACACACACACACACACACACACACACACACACACACACACACACACACACACACACACACACACATACACACTTTATTTTAGTTTTTTTCTTTTTGTATTTTATTTTAGTCTCACTAAACAGCAAAAGTGCTGCTTAGTGAGTGTAAAATAATGGTGTCTGTTAGGCTTTTTTCAGTTGAGCTACATGGCACCTTGATATGCTACTGTGAAGTGGCAGACTAATTTTTCAGCAGGCATTACCTGTCAATTAACACCCTGCTGCAGAATGTTCATTATCAACGACCCCCCATCAATATTCCAAAGCGTGCACGCTGATTGGTCAGCGTGCCTGTTGAAAATCAGACTTAAATGGGAAAAGGTCTGGTAGCCCGAACTTTTTCCATTAGTATGTCTTTTTTTTAGACAGCAACGGAGAACGGAAGAGCTCTGTTGATGTAATCTCACTATGTTAAACGGGTTTAACATAGCGAGACAGCTTAAAAAAATGCAACGGAGATCTTCCTTTCTCTGTTTCTTTTTTTAAAGCTGTCTCGCTAAGTTAAACTCTTTTAACATAGTGAGACACTTTTAAATAGCAACAGAGATCTTCCTTTCTCCATTGCTTCCACACACAGCTCTGATGTACTGCGTAAGCATACGCATGCGCAGTACAGTAGAACTGCCACAGAATACCGGACAGCTGCGGAAGGGCAGCATGGAGGCATTATACAATGCCATTATTTAAGAAAAGTAAGTTTTTTTTTCTTAAATAATGTCATTGTATAATAGCAATAATCCACTTCTGGGTGTGGGTAATGCTGGATTTACCCACGGTTGTCCTTGGCCACTTGGGCTTCACCCTCGTGACCAAGCCACACCAACTGTGGGTAAATCCAGCATTACCCACACCCAGGTGTGGGTTATTGCTTAATTCTGCAATCAGGGTGAGGCTTACAGGTTGCCCATTCTCTAAAATGTATTAGAGTTATTGTAAGGACTTGAAGCATTTTGGTTTTACCAGTGGAAATTGAAATCTTGAGCAGCAATCAGTAACAGCAAACAGGTGCACCTAGTTGCAAAATGACTCATGGAAAAGAATGTCAAAATCAGTGTATTTTCCTACAGAACATTTCATCTTCATCTGAACAGTCCTAATTTTATTTGCATATTATAATTCATGCTTGTATTAGACGAACTTACTTTTAATTTCTCTACAAACTGTCCAAAATTTCTCTAAAAATTAAATGATTGTCATAGAACTTGCATTGATTGTTAACCAATGTTTTTATATTGTGTCTGATCTGTTAAAATTATTTAAACTGCAAATGTTTTTGTTTTATGTTTGAAGACTGTAAGATTATTGTTTTTAAAATGCTTTATAATACTTTGGAACTATTCTCTCTGGGCCTCCATTGAAGCTTCTACCCAGTCAGACTTTCCCAGTAATCAAATCTCAATCAATCAATCAATCAATCAATAAATACATTTGCACTGGCTTAACATGGCAAATAATCTATGGGCTGGATTCATAAGCCTTTGCCACATCATACTAAGGAAATTTACATGTTGAGTGGGGACAAGTAGTGTGTGTGCGATTCAGAAAACACAGTTACATGATGAGGCTGGCTGAAAAACAAGGGGTAGCTATGATATTTGCTAATGATCGTAAATAGAGCTGTGCTGTTTGCTAAGGAAGTAAAAAAAATGGCAGAATAATTCAGAAACATATAAATGATGCACAGCTATGTTGTGCATTAGCAAAGAACATAGTTGTATGCTCATATTCAAGCACAGAAAAACTCAAATATGTTAGGAGTTGTGGTAGCCATGGCAAACCTCTGTCACCAACAGGCATTTGTAGCAGTTGCTGATGCTGATGCTGTATGATGCCCCCATGGAAATGCCTGGTCTTAAAACCACACTTAATCATTCATGCTATCCATAACTCTGTCATAATGGATCACTAGTGAGTGGACAGGGGCACCATAGAACAAATAGTGGACATTTGTTGGCCTCGTCTGCATGTAGCCCTTTGGGAATTGTGGAGTACTCACTCCTGTAGAAAGCAAAGTATATGTAGCTTTAATCCTATTAGGTACATGGACCATTCAGTGACCAATTGGGGACACAGTGGAAGTATCTCAAGCATACACCTTGAGAATACTCCACCAGTTCCTCAATGCCATGCTTCAACATGTGGAGGAGGATATGCAGTTGCCAGATACCCAAGAGAAGAGCCCCAGTGCCCTGTGGGATGTTTATGCTATAGCACATTTCCCTGAAGTATTGGAGGAGTCATAAAGTAGCCACATTAAAATAAATACCCCACTTTATGACCCAGAAAGGAGACACATGAACAGAAAAGGATATCATTCCATCAACTGCCAGGTGGTCTGTAATGCACAGGGTATCATCTACAATGTGTTTACAGGCCACTCAGGCAGTTTCAGTTGATTCACCCATATGGCACACGCAATCTTTTTCAACAGTTTGCAAGCGGTGACTTCCTACAGGGCATCTACTGGGGGATGCTAGATAGAGCCCTGGCTCATGCCCGCAATAAGAAATCTACATAACCCAGAGTAAGGTTACAATCATGCCCATTTGTAAACCAGAAACAAAACAGAGCATGTGTTTGGGCTGCTGAAGTCACAAATCCATTGTCCAAGTACACCTGGTGGAGCCTTGATATATGATCCCACCACATGTGCAAAAATTCTACGTGTGTGTATCATTCTATGTAATATATTACTGAAGAAGCAGATAGAACAGGGTGATGGAGGACAGGTACCATGTATTCTGGTACCACAGGCAAGGACAACTGAGACAAACAAGGAGTCAGAGGAGAACCTAGCAACATAGGTCCATGGAAAATGAAGGCATGTATAATGCATCATGACATTCACTAAGAAGCATCAAATTACACACAGATTTACTACACAAATATGTAAGTGCTAAGCAGATACAGGCAGTCAAAATTATGCTACAGAACACTTACGCATGCATGGGCTGGCCACTCTGTGCCTCAAATATAGGCAGCCTGAGTCAGAATGTGCAAAGGACAGAGCACTGTCATAGGTTCATAGGTTCATAGCTGCCTAGTAGGCCATTCATCTGGGAGGATGATAAAGAGCCCAGCCTTATATTCCCATGGTAGATTTTAGCCCTCATATTTTGTAAAAATAACCCAGATGTGGTCAGAACAAAGATATGCTGGAACATTTACCTATTTCCCCTTTCCATGAGGGACATGAGTTCTAAACCAGGAATGAATTTGTGGTTTCCCATTCATTCATCCAAATTATATTGGATTAGTGTAAGAGATGTACTTTGATTTATGTGGAGTAAGGATGGTTCTTTAGAAGTATTCTCTGTGATACTTACTTATCTCTCAAGCATGAACTATTTATATTGCAAAATAGACTGAGGTCCCTTGAATAGCTGTTCACACTACCATTAGATGTGTGAATGTGTAATAGGCCTGACTTGTGAATGTGTAATAGGCCTGACAGGATAGGTTCTGCTGAGACAAAGGTAGGCTCTTAGTAGCCTGTATGACACCAAGAAGAGGGATAAGAATTTGAGATAGTCTGCAAAGTTTTTGTCATTCAGGCCCTTGATTTTTTTTAGTGAGAAACACTGTATTCACTCCAGTTGTAAGAAGTGCCTGGACAGGTACATACCGAATGGGGTGTTATATTCAGTGACTGGCTTGATTAGAGCTGAGGACTGCGGAATGATCTGGATCTGCATGCCATATTTTAGGCACGAGTCGTGAAATGAAGAAAGACACGCTTATAATTGTGGATATGTGGTGATCAAAGGAAGTTTCATCAATGCATAGAATCATAGCATCATAGGAGGTTACTAGGCAAATGGGACCAGGCCCCTTACAAGCATAGACAAGTTCAACCTGTGTTCTCAAGGGTGTCTGGTTCAAGCAGACACTAAAATCAACACCTATTGCTCCTGTTCAAGAGGGACACAGCTGGAACCCTGGGGTGAATTTATGGTTACACATCCAATTATCCAAATTATGCTTAAATAGGGCCAACAAGGGGCTTTGTTTAACATGAATAGGAAGTTTGTTCCCAAGGTGGGCCATCCTCTGTGAGACAAATCTGTCTCTCCAGCAGGTTCTGCTGATGTCACATACCAGGTTAAGGTATTTTGAGTGAGTGGCCCATGTACGATTTGAGTTCTGAATGTGCAGCATTTCTATTAAAGCTGGGTCTGAGATTGACCTATATGCAAGGCACAGGTCACCTCTGAGCATTCTGTACAACACAGAGCAAAGTGAAAATGATTTCAGTCTATCCACATAAGACAGACCTTGAAGACCCTGATTTTTCTTTGTAAGGAACCTTTGTGTTCTCTCCAATTGCTGCAGGTGTTTGGAAAGAAATATACTGAAGGGAGCATTGTACTGTATTATTGGTCTGATGAGGGAATTAGTACGGGGGGGATGAGTACAGGGGGGTTATAACCTCATTTATTTCTGGTTGCAATGCTCTTACTTATGAAATGAGCAATATAAAATGCCCTTCTTACCACTGTGGAGACATGGTGATTGAAGGTAAGGTTGCTATTGACCTATGTGCCCACATCACTCACCACTGACTGGGTGCTTAGGGTATTGCTATTGATGTAGTAGTTTGCAGGAACATCACCCTTGGTGAAGGGGATGATAATGCATTTTTTTGCATTAAATTTAAGACCATGACTTTGGCACAAGTCTTTCATCTGTGTAAGACCTTCTTGCAGGAAGTTAACATTGCTAGGGGAATCAATGATCACTCCCAGTGTGCAGTCATCAGCAAATTTATCAGCCACAGTCCTTTAGTTTTAGCCTGTACTTCAGAGAAGTAGATTGCAAACAGTAGGGATCCCAGAACTAATTCCTCTAGTAGACCACTGGTTAGAGGTCTGCCTGAGGAGGTGGAGTCCCCTATTCTGACCGTATGAGATCTAGGTTCATAGGTTCATAGATGTGTACTATGCTAATGGCCCTAGAGCCTTTACAAGCCTAGCCCATAGGATTACCCTGGCATCATGCCACCCGACCTTAGTTCCCAGTGCCTCTGTCAAGTAGCACTACTGGAGTGATCCCAGGGATGAATTTTCTATTTCCTATCCACTCATTAAGATTTCTCTTGAAGAGGGCCAGTGAGGTGCTCTGTTTGACATGTATGGGAAATCTATTCCATAGGATGTGCAGTCTCTAGGTTATGAACCTGTCCCTCCAGCATGTTCTGTTGATTGTGGTAATGAGGTTGAGGTCACTGAAGCGTGTGGTGTGGAGGGATTGGCATTTCTTTAGATGTAAAATTTCTAACAGAGCTGGGTCAGACTTGGCTTTGTAAGTCAAGCAGAGATTGCCTCTAAGCAGGTGATATGCGACAGAGAATAATTGGAGTTTTCTGAGTCTGTCCATATAGGACACGTGTTTAAGGCCTAGGATCCTCTTTGTGAGGTACTTTTGCAGCCTCTCCAGTTGTTGCAGGTGTCTAGAGAGGTACATGCCAAATGGGGCATTGTACTCGATGATTGGCCTAATGAGGGAAGAGTAGAGGGACACAATGGCCTCTTTCTTCTTGGATGCAAAACCCTTAGTAATGAGATGTGCCACATAGAAGGACTTTTTGACCACAGTGGCAATGTGGTGGTCAAAAGAGAGGTTGCTATCAACCTTTGTTCCCAGATCTCTTATAACACAGTGGACTACCATCAATGTGGTAATTTATGGGAACCGGGTTTTTCCCCAAAGGGGACGATGACACATTTTTTGGCATTGAGCTTAAGGCCATGGTTCTGGCACCAGTAGTTGGTCTCAGTGAGAGCTTTCTGTAGGATGTCAGCATCACTTGGGGAGTTAATAATAGCTTCCAACTTGCAATCGTCTGCAAACTTTGTCAGCTAGAGTCCCTTCGTGTTGGTCTGGACTTCTGAGAAGTAGATACCAAACAGGAAAGGACCCAGGACCAAACCCTGTGGGACTCCACTTATGACTGGTCAGCAGTCTGACCTGGAGTCAGCTACTTTCACACTGTGGGTTCTATCTGTGAGCCAGTTTGCAACACACCTAGTGATATAGGAGTTGATACCTAGTTTAGTGAGTTTTTCTATGATTCCTGAGTGGGGAATGGTATCAAAGGCCTTGGCCAGATCAAGGTAGGATGTATGAACTACCTTGCCTTCATCCACACCTCTGGTGACTGACTCAAAGATGTTGACCAAGTTGATCAGGCATGATCTACCCTTCACAAAACCAAACTGTGTGGGATCCAGAGTTTGGAGATTCCCTATATCCTTGTTTATTAGGTCCATGATGATGTGTTCCATAGCTTTGCATATCAGACTTGTCAGGCTAATGGGGCAATAGTTCCCAGGGTCTGTAGTTCCACCTCCTTTGTGGAGAGGGATGACTGTAGCAATGACCAATTTGGTAGGAAAAAAGCCTGTGGTGAGGCTGTGATTGAACAGGGCACACTGGTGAGGTGCCAGTTCACTCTGTAGTTCATGTAGAACACAGCCAGGGATATTGTCAGGTTCCATAGAAGCTGTATTCTTTGGATTAGACAGTGTTGTTTTAACCTGTGCAGCAGTTATACTAAGTGCCTGACAATCTATTGGTATTATGATTGGTCCTTTGGGGGAGGGGGGGTGGTAAAGTTGGCACTGAATCTGTTGGCCTGTATATTGGCAATATCTGTTTGCTCGGTATAGGAGATACCATTGTGCAGTAGCTCAGAGCAAATCTTGGTATTGCCATGGAGATTATTTACATAACTGTAGAATTTCTTGTGGTTGTCTTTACTATCTGCTTCAATTTTGTTTTCATAGCTAGCTTTAGAGGATTTGATGAGGGATCTCAACTTTTTGTTGAGGCTGATAAGGGAGTTCTTTCAGTCTTGGGACTTCACTTTATTCTGCATCAGTTTCCTCCTTCTGTTTTAAAGTTTGTTTATGGCAGGGGACCGCCAGATTGGCTTCCTATTTTTGGAGGAGAGCGTCCTTGTTCTATTGGGTATAGTGAGATCCATGCATTTGTGTACGTGTTCGTACAGTGCACTGGTGTATGATCTGGTGGCCATGCAACTATTCACCATTTACATGGGTGCCGTAAAGTTAGCCACCTCTGTTTTTAGGAGCCCAGTGTTAGCTTTGGAGAAATTTTTCATGCTGGTTACTTTTGCAGGGCGGGGGGGGGGGGGTAGGGATGTGGATTTCCAAGGTGATTAGTTTGTGGTCGGATATAACCAGGGAGGAGTTGACTATTGCTGCAGATCAACAGTCACCCATGTTAGCAATGACCAGGTCAAGGATGTTGCTACCTGTAGTGGGGGTAAGAACGACCTGGTCCAGAGCATTGGGATTAATGAATACCAGGAAGCCTCGATCAAGTGTATTGGTACATGCGTAGTTTTTCCCATTAATGGAGGGGTAGCTGAAGTTACTCAGTATGAGAGTGTTAGGTTGAACCCTAATATTCTCTGGGGTGCTTAGGAACATGGAGTGTGTGTCTTGGTACATGGTTGGGGACCTATAGCAGGCTACAACCTGAATTGCTGTCCTACCCAATGATAGCTGCACCTGAAGTATCTCTGATGTGTTATGTTGGGCTACCAGTCTGGAGGTGTGTGCATCCTTTATGAATATGGAAACACCACCACCTTTGGAGCTTCAGTCCAAGTTCTCAGGCCGAAAGGTGTGGAATGAGTTATAGCCTGTAATGCAGGGGTGCTTTCTGCTGCCTTGAACCAGGGCTCTGTTGCAGCACAAATGTCGATGTTCTCCATTTTAAGGAGTGCTTCGAGCAAGTGCATTTTGAGATTTAGATTTCTATCATTGAGCAGCATGATCCTCTGATTGCATTTGTTTGTAGCTCTTACGGTGGTAATTTGGTCTTTGGAACACCACCTAAAAAAGGCAGTATAGGGGTGGCAAGAGCCTTGGCCAATATCTGGAAACCCAGGGGTGACAGATGCAGGCTATCTCTGGCAAAGCATTAAGGTCTGTCAGTCATGTTATCCCAGGTAGAGACAGACACTGGATCCCCTTAAAATGACACCAGAAACTTAGCCAATTGTTGAAATCAATAATTTTCTGTTTGCACTGTGGTATCATTCTGGGTGATGGTAGGATGCTTCTCAGGGCTAGGGTCATACCCGCCTGGGAAACATAATCCAAGAACTCCTCCATATCTCTTTTCATGTAGTCTAGGGAGGTACGTCTCAGGTCATTCACACTCACATGTAGAATGACAGAGTCATATTTGTACCTGTTGTTGAGGGACCTGAGTGCATGAATTATGTGGTGGATCCTGGCACCTCAACGGCATCTGACTGTTACTTTCTCCTTATTCAACCTTGTAAGTGAGACATCGGTGTGCCTCACTATCGAGTCACCTATGACTAGTGTGTCGGGCATGCTCTTTTGCCTTAGGGGCTTTGGTTGAGTGGCACACTGTTTAGGAGGGTTATGTGTCTCGTGATTAGTGTTGTGTTGTGATGGTCAAGTGCATTTCTGCCTTGGAGGTCTCTGCTATTTGGGTAGATTTTTTTTGAGAGCCTCTGTGAAGGTGGGTGTGTGGTTTGTGTTTTTATGTGAAGACAGTGCTGGTGTGTGTTTTGGAGGGCTATGTGTTCCATGTGGTGGTGTAGTGCAAGTGTTGAACTTCTCCTCTTGACCAGCTATTCCTGTGTTGGCTGGAGAGTGCATGGCTTCAAATTTGGATATATAAGTGCATGTCTTGCAAGTCTGAGTGTTGGGAGGTAAGAGGAGAGGGTTGTCGGTGTACATGAAGCAGTTACTACATTGCCTTAGGATGCCCAAGTTCACCAGGTTAATAGGAGAAAGCACAGGGAACCGACCTTAAGACATGCCTGGAGGGGTGGGCATTAATATTAAGTACTAGAGCTGTTTCCTTGTAGAGCCTTTAGTGCTGGTAGCACTTTTGTGTGCTACAATAATTGCTCCAAGAAGTCTGGTAAAGTGCTAGACTAATAAGCTAGTAAAAGTGCAGGAGAGGAGAGAACTAGCAGATTTAAGGGAAAAAATGAAGAGCAGACTTTGGCACTGCTCAGAAACTTACAAACAGTCCTGGATACAGCAAATCTGTATTTGGACTAGACTAGTTACAGGAAAGGCAGGAAACAAGCATAAACATGGGCTTTTAAACGAGACCGTTGAAAGAGATGGAAAAACTGGCCAAACGGCCAATAAACTACAGTTTCTGGGCCAGAAATCAGTTTGCAATCCACCTAACAATTTATGGGTTGATACTCAACTGAGTGAGTTTATCAATAATGCCTGAGTGGAGGATTGTGTCAAAGGCCTTGGCTAAGTCTAGATAGGCTGTATGCACATATTTGCCCTCGTTTAGGACATGCCCTCATCTAGAGCTTTGGTGACTGTCTCAAAGACGTCTACCAAGTTTAACAGGCATGATCTCCCTTTGATAAAGACAAACTGAGTTGGGGTGACCATTTGGAGATTTCTTATACCTTTGTTAATAAGGTCCATGATGATTTGTTTCATGGCCATTCAGATAAGGCTGGTCAGGTTAATGAGTCTGTAGTTCCCAGGATCCATGGATGCCCCCCCTTTTGTGTAAAGGGATGACTGTAGCTGTTTTCCATTCTGCTGGGATGAAGCCAGTGCTTAGGCTGTAATTGAAAAGTGTGCTCAGTGATGATGCTAATTCCTGTTTTAGCCCATGTAGAACACATCCCAGGATGTTGTCTGGTCCCACAGATGCTGTGTTTTTTGCCTTGGAGAGGGTGTTTAAGACCAGCTCCTCAGAGATACTAGGTGGGGGACAGGTGTTAGGGATGTATATGTGGTGGGAACAGAGGAGTGGAGTTTTTACTGAACTTGTCAGCCAGCATGTTTGCTATGTCCACAGGTTCTGTATATGTAGTACCATTAACTACGAGTTCAGCACATATCTGGGCCTTACCTTTGAGGTTACTGATGTAACTAAAGAACGTCTTGTGGTTATCCTTAGTTATGGAAGCTTATTTGGATTTGTAGTTAGCTTTGGAGGACTTCACTAGGATTCTTATTTGCTTGTTTAAGTTGAGGAAGGAGTGTTTCCAGTTTTGAGACAGTTCCTTCCTACTCTTAGACAGCAATTTATTTCTCCTTTGTATAGCCTGTTAATGGCAGCTGTCTACCAGGAAGGTTGGTTTTTCCTTGAATATCTTGCTTTGGTTCTATCAGGTATGGAAGAGTCAATAAAATTGTTCAGTTGCTTATATAAAGCATTGGTGTATAATGCAGCATAGGTGTCTGTTCCAGCAATGGGGAAAGGGGCTATGAAGCTATTTATGCTGTCACATAAGAAGGTGCAATTGGCCTTGGAGAATGTTTTTAGTCTGGTTGTTGCAAAAGGGGGTCTTGTGTTATAGTTACTTCTAGCAAGACTGGTTTGTGGTCAGATCTCATCAGGGATGGCCACACACTAGGGGCGGTGCTGCGGTCCCCCATGTTGGTGAGGACCAGATCCAGGATGTTTGAGCCCCTTGTGGGTGTGTCAACCAGCTAGTTCAGGGCATTAGAGTTAATGAAGGCCACAATCCTTTGGGCAAGTAAGTTAGAACACAAATAATTTACCCATTCATTGGATGGGTAATTAAAGTCTCCCAAAACCAGGGTGTTTGGTTGTATCTTGATTGACTCAAGAAGTTCCAAGTAGGCTGAGTGGATGTCCTAATTCATGGATGGGGTCCTATAGCTAGCAATGACCTGAAGAGGGGTCTTACCTACAGTCAATTGCACCTGAAGTAATTCAAGGGAATTGAGCTGTTTAACAATCTAGAGGTGTATTTATCTTTAATGAATACTTGGTCCTTCAACAAAATATTAGTTTAAGGGTGTGCACACACAACAAAGTATTAGTTAAAGAGTGTGCACACACAACAACGTATGAATTTAAGGGTGTGCACACTTATGCAACCAGTGTATTGTATGGGTTTTTTTTTAATATTTTTTCCCTTAACATATTTTTTTTGTTTTTCAATTGCATTGTACAAGTTAAAGGTCGCATTAAAGGTGGGAAAAGTTTGAAGTGATCTATTGCGGTCTAATTTTTTTTATATCACTAAAAACTGGCATTTTAATAGGGGTGTGTAAACTTTTTATATCTACTGTATATAATAATTAGTTCTCAACTCACTATCATTTCTGAATCACTCAAGTTGCATGTTGAGCAAACCAATTGAACATTGTGTTGTGTTCAACACGATACCATGCAAATGGCTGAATACCTGCAGTGAGGTGTACTCAGTTGGGAAGCCCAATTAGCTGGGAGTGTGTCACAACCATAAATTGCAAATTAACCTCATTAGGTGCAATGTTCCACTAATTAGGTCTTAAAGAGCCATGTTCCTAAAATGTACATGGTGACAGTGTCTGACAAACATGCAAGTGTTACAACTACTTTTTTACATAATAACCATGTGGAAATATAAGGAACGCAATTAATACAGCAAAATAACATTGTATCAGAGTACAGTGCCACACAATCATTACTTTGTGATAGTTATCCAACATGTAGGTATCGGTAATGTCTCAGGACAGGTGTCACCGTATGTGTTCCAGTTATATATACTAAGGTGTTCAATACTCTCTAGACAGAAACTGCACAATAACAGTCATGATATCTATACCAACCTGAATTTAGAATTGTTGTTAAGTATATGTGCTCAATGGCAAAGAGATGGATACAGGTCTGCCATGTGTCAAACCTGAAAGTGCAGCCTGTAATGATGATGGAATAGTATGTACATGTGTGTCAGTCTACCACTGGTATCAAACCTGAAAGTGCAGCCAGTAATGATGATGGAATATTATGTACACATGTGTCAGTCTACTGTTGGTATCAAACCTGAAAGTACAGCCTGTAATGATGATGGAATATTACATACATGTGTGTCAGTCTACCGTTGGTATCAAACATGAAAGTTCAGCCTGTAATGATGATGGAATATTATGTACACGTGTCAGTCTACTGTTGGTATCAGATCTGAAAGTACAGCCTGTAATGATGACAGAATATTATGTACATGTGTGTCAGTCTACCGTTGGTATCAAACCTGAAAGTACAGCCTGTAATGATGATGGAATATTACTTACACGTGTGTCAGTCACCATTGGTATCAAACCTGAAAGTTCAGCCTGTAATGATGATGGAATATTATGTACACATGTGTCAGTCTACCATTGTTATCAAACCTGAAAGTACAGCCTGTAATGATGATGGAATATTATGTACACATGTGTCAGTCTACTGTTGGTATCAGATCTGAAAGTGCAGTCTGTTATGATGATGGAATATTATGTACATGTGTGTCAGTCTACCGTTGGTATCAGATCTGAAAATACAGCTTGTAATGATGATGGAATGTTACGTACACGTGTCAGTCTACCGTTGGTATCAGATCTGAAAGAACAGCCTGTAATAATGATGGAATATTACGTACACGTGTCAGTCTACCGTTGGTATCAAACCTGAAAGTACAGCCTGTAATGATGATGGAATATTACGTACATGTGTGTCAGTCTACCGTTGGTATCAAACATGAAAGTTCAGCCTGTAATGATGATGGAATATTATGTGCACATGTGTCAGTCTACCATGGGTATCAAACCTGAAAGTACAGCCTGTAATGATGATGGAATATTATGTACACGTGTCAGTCTACTGTTGGTATCAGATCTGAAAGTACAGCCTGTAATGATGACAGAATGTTATGTACATGTGTGTCAGTCTACCGTTGGTATCAAACCTGAAAGTACAGCCTGTAATGATGATGGAATATTACTTACACGTGTGTCAGTCACCATTGGCATCAAACCTGAAAGTTCAGCCTGTAATGATGATGGAATATTACATACACGTGTCAGTCTACCGTTGGTATCAAACCTAAAAGTACAGCCTGTAATGATGATGGAATATTACGTACACATGTGTCAGTCTACCGTTGGTATCAGATCTGAAAGTACAGCCTGTAATGATGATGGAATATTACGTACACGTGTGTCAGTCAACCGTTGGTATCAAACCTGAAAGTACAGCCTGTAATGATGATGGAATATTACTTATGTGTGTGTTAGCTTACCATTGTCACATATGCTGTCTTTCACTGATTATTTATATCCTGTCCTCACAATTCTAACCTTAAATCATATCAAAAATCGATACATACAAAAGGCATTTGTCAAAGAAGTGCTAATGAAATTCTAGTCTTCTACATTGAGTGATGGTTTTCAGAGTAACATCACCGCTCACACTTAAACACAGGACAGTGGCAACTCATCTCATGTGCCAGAAATGAATAAAATTCCTACACGTGTTAAGATTTTGTTATTGGATGTACATTTGAGCTTAGCACCACTGTGCATCAGTAAGCAAATCTGAGATTAAACACAACATAAAAGCAGAGTAATAGGATTGCGTTTTCTGTAACAGCGTCCATGACTGAATGCAGTAATGATGTGAGAGTTACAGTTCAGTGCACTGCATGCATGGTTCTCATCCACTGAGGGTGGGATGCTGTTGGACAATGTTGTTTCCAGTATTTATCTGCAGTCCATTATCATGAACATCTTTTAACTGGGAGTTTAAATGGCATACCTGGCAAATACTTTACTTGGAAGCCTGTGACTAAGCCTTGCACAGGTTTGAATCCTGTCAGCTGTGTTTCTTTTTTCCTGATGTCTGCTTTTATGAAAACATAAAATGTCTGTTATTAACACATCTCTTGTGAAAGATATATGGTAGGCGTAGCTAATGCTCTGCCTAGTGAACTCTAACATGTTGCAGTATGACTGCAATATATTTCTCAGAAGTTCAGGCCAAAACTAAGGGGTTGTGGCTGATCAGGTTTGCAGATGACTGCAAACTGGGTGCAATTATTGAATCCCCAAATGAAGTCAGTATACTCCATGAGGGTCTTACACACACCAGTGACTGGCTGGTGTCTTAGTCATGGTCTCAAGCTGAATGCAAAGAAATGCATCATCATTCCCTTTAGCAAAAACAATGTCCCTTCACACTGTCAAATCAACAACAATACCCTAAGTACCCATGAAGTTGTAAGAGATCTTGGATCACAAGTTGACTGTGACCTTAACTTCAACCATTGTGTGTCTACTGTAGTAAGAAAGGCTTTCAACGTAGCACACTTTCTACATAGCAGACTTAGGCATCACCTCAAGAGTAAAGGATGTTATAACCCCTCTATACTCTGCAGTAATCTGGCCCATGATTGAGTACAATACCCTGTTCGACATTGTACCATACAAAGCACCTGCAGCAATTGGAGAGACCTCAGAGGTTTCTAACAAAGATGATCAAGGGACTCCAGCACATGCCTTACACCGACTGGCTAAAGTCCCTGTTATTATACTCTGTACCATAGGCTCATAGGTTCATAGGTGTGTATAGGCTAATGGCCCTGAAGCCTATATAAGCCTAGCCCAAGAAGAATCCCTGGCATCATGCCGCCCAGAGTTAGTTTCCAGTGCCCCTGTCAAGCAAGGCCTCTGAAGTGATCCCTGGGATGAACTTCCTATTGCCCATCCACTCGTCAAGATTTCTCTTAAAGAGGGCCAGTGAAGTGCTCTGATTGACGTGAATGGGAAGTTTGTTCCAGAGTATGGGAAGTCTCTGGGTTAGGAACCTGTCCCTCCAGCATGTTCTGTTTATTGTAGTAATGAGGTTTAGGTCCCTGGAGCATGTGGCATGGAGGGATTGGGATTTCTTTCTGCATATTTAGCAGCTCTGGGTCAGACATGGCTTTTTAGGTCAAGCAGAGATCGCCTCTAAGTAGGCGATAAGAGACAGAGAATAGCTGGCGTTTTTTGAGTCTGTCCATATAGAGCATGTGTCTATGGCCTAAGATCCTCTTAGTGAGGTATTTTTGTGGCCCTTCCAGTTGTTGTATGTGTCTAGTGAGGTACATACCAAATGAGGTATTGTATTCTATAACAAGTCTAATGAGGGACAAGTAGAGAGGAATTATGACCTCTTTCTTGCTGGATAAGAAACGTTTTGTAATGAGATGTGCCACATAGAAGGACTTTCTGACTACAGTGGCAATGTGGTTATCAAAAGAGAGGTTGCTGTCAACCTGTGTCCCCAGGTCTCTTATCACACCTTCGGTGTTTAGTGGGCTACCACCTATGTGGTAGTTCATGGTCACTGAATTTTACCCAAAGGGAATGACAATGCACTTTTTGGCATTGAGATTAAGGCCATGGTTCGGGCACCAGTCATTGGTGTTTGTGTGGCCTTTTTGTAGAATGTCTGCATCAGTTGGAGTATCAATAATAGCTCCCAGTTTGCAATGATCTGTGAACTTGGTCAGCCAGAGTCCCTTTGTGTTGACTTGAACTTCAGAGAAGTAGATGCCAAACAGGAGAGGACCTAGGACCAATCCCTGTGGGACACCACTTGTAATTGGTCAGTAGTCAGATTTGGAGTCCGCTACTTTCACAGTGTGGGTTCTATCAGTGAGCCAATTGGCAACCCATCTTACATAGGGTTTTTTTCCTAGTTTAGTGAGTCTATCTATGATTCCTGAGTGAGGGATGGTATCAAAGGCCTTAGCAAGATCTAAGTAGGCTGTGTGAACTACCTTGCCCTCATCCACAGCTCTGGTGACAGACTTGAAGAAGTTTATCAGGTTGAGCAGGCATGATCTACCTTTCACAAACCCAAACTGCGTGGGGTCCAGAGTTTGTAGATTCCCTATATCCTTATTTATAAGGTCCATGAGGATGCACTCCATAGCCTTACATATCAGACTCGTCAGCCTAATGGGGCGGTAGTTCCCAGGGTCTGTAGTTGCTCCCCCTTTGTGGAGTGGGATGACCATAGCAGTGCGCCATTCAGTAGGAACAAAGCCTGAAATGAGACCATGATTGAACAGGGTAGTCAGGCGTGGTGCCAGTTCACTTTGTAATTCATGTAGAACACAGCCAGGAACAGCCAGGAATATTATCAGGTCCCATGAAAGCTGTATTCTTGGCTTTGGACAGTGCGGTTTTTAACTGTGTAGCCATTCCTCAGGTATTGTTATAGGCCCTTTAGGGGGTGAAAGGGGGGTAAAGTTCACACTGAACCTGTCATATGTCGGCAATATCATTTGGTTCTGTATCTGTATTGCCATTGTGCTGTAACTCAGAGCAGATCTGAGTATTGCCATGTAGATTCTTGACATAAATATAGAATGGCTTGTGGTTGTCTTTAGGATCTGCAGTAATTTTGTTTTCATAGCTATCTTTAGAGGATTTGATGATGGATCTCAGTTTTTTGCTGAGGCTGACAAAGGAGTTTTTCAAGTCTTGGGACTTCACCCTTTTCTGCAACAGTTTTTTTCCTTCTGTTGTAGAGTTTGTTTATGGTGGGGGACCACCAGATTGGCTTCCTTTTTTTGGAGGAGTGCATCTTGGTTCTGTTTGGTATGGCCCATTCCATGCACTTGTGTATGTGCTCATACAGTGCATTGGTGTATGATTCAGTCATGCACCTATTTTCCATTTGCATGGGTGACGTGAAATTAGCCACCTCTGTTTTTAGAAGCCCAAAATTTGCTTTGGAGAAGTTTTCTACAGTGGTTTCCTTTTTGGGGGGGGGGGCAGTGAGAGTGGGATGTGGATATCCATGGGGATTAGCTTGTGGTCAGATCTGACCAGGGAGGAGTTGATTACTGGTGTAGAGCAATGGTCGCCCATGTTAGTAATGACCAGGTTAAGGATGTTTCTACCCTTGGTGGGGGTAAGAATGAGTTGGTCCAGGGCATTGGAATTAATGAATTCCAGAAAACATTGAGCAAGTGTGTTGGTATAAGAGTACTTTTCTTTCCAGTTAATGGAGGAGTAGTTAAAGTCTTCCAGTATAAGGGTATTGTGTTGTACCCTAATATTTTGCAGTGTGTTTAGGAATGTGGAGTGTGAGTCTTGGGACATGGTGGGGTATCTATAGCATGCTACAACCTGGATTACAGTTTTACCCAGTGTTAGTTGTACCTGAAGTATCTCTGATGTGTTATGTTGGGCTACTAGTCTGGAGGTGTGCATATTCTTTATGAATATGGAGACGCCACCACCTTTAGTGCTTCGGTCCAGGTTTAGGGGCCAAAAGGTGTGGTATGAATTATAGCCTTGTAGTGCTGGGGTGCTCTCCGGAGCCTTGAACCAGGTCTTGGTCACTGCACAGATGTTGATGTTCTCCATTTTAAGGAGTGCTTCGAGCGAGTGCATTTTGAGATTTAGACTTCTAGCATTACCTTCAAATTTTGTTTGCTTGTAGCTTTTATGGTGAAAATTTTGTCTTCAGGACATTGCCTAAAAAAGGCACTATAGGGGTGGCAAGAGCCTTGGCCAGTATTCAGAATCCCTGGGGTGACAGGTGCAGGCCATCTCTGGTGAGGCATTGAGGTCTGTCGATCATGTCATCCCAGGCAGACAGATACTGGATCCCCTTAGAATAACACCAGAAACTTAGCCAATTGTTGAAGTCAATCATTTTCTGCTTGTACTGTGGTATCATTCTGGGTGACAGTAGGATGCTGCTTAGAGCTAGGGTCATACCTGCTTGGGCTACAAGATCCAAGAACTCCTCTATGTCTCTTTTCATGTAGTCCAGGGAGGTAGGTCTCAGATCATTCACACCAACATGGACAATGACAGAGTCATATTTGTACCTGTTGTGGAGTGACCTAAGTGTGTGCATTATGTGGTGGATCCTAGCACCTGACAGGCAGCTGACCGTAACTTTCTCCTTATTCAACCTAGTGAGTGGGACATCAGTGTGCCTTACTATTGAGTCACCTATAACTAGTGTATTGGGTAAGTTGTTTTACCTTATGGGATTTGTTTGAGTGGCACACTGTTTGTGTGAGCTATGTGTCTCACGGTTTGTGCTGTGATGTAGTTGCTTGCGTTTCTGCCTCAGAGGTCTCTGTTTGAGCAGATTTTTATTGAGAGCCTCTGCAAAAGTAGGTGTGCGTTTTGTGATGGTTGTGGTGGTGTATGTTCTGGAGGGTTATGCATTGAACGTGGTGTGGTGCAGGTGTTAATCTTCTCCTCTTGACTGGCTAATCCAGTCTTTGCTGGAGAGTGCTTGGCTTCCAATTTGGCTATATATGTGCATCTCTCACAAGTCATAGTGTTGGGAGGTAAGAGAAGAGGGATGTCTGTGTACATGAGGCAGTTGCTAGACTTCTTAGGGGAGGCTTATGCCTGGTTTACTGAGCAGTCTCAGACCTAAACCTAATGAACTTGTTGCATATCTGTAAATCAAATGAGACTAGAGCTACCCATTCCAGGGACCTAAATATGGCCTGCAACTTAAATAGAACATACTGAAGAGACAGATTAATCTTCTAGCAACTGCCACATCTTTGGAATAGGCTACCAATTCATGTGAAACAGAGCCCCTCTATGACACTGTTCAAGAGGAACCTAGATGAGTGGATGGGGCACCGTAAATTCTTACAGGGGATAGTGCCTACCACCCTCCTAGACATGGGCAGTCATTACTAAATGTAATCCTGGGTCCTGGGTATTGACCAGCATATCTGTGGTATTACATTGGAATGAAATGGCTAGGCTTGAAATGACCTCTGGGTTGATAGCCTAGTAAACTCCTATGATCCTAAGCACAACACATACACATAAAGGTCTGAGATACTAAAATAAGAGAACTTTTAATGTTCAAAGATTACCCAAGGCTTGATGCAACTCACCAGCAATAGACATGGGTAGGCAACAATAAATAATAGTTATCTTGTGGCAAAAATTTAAGAAAAATCCTTCAGTTACACTAATGATTTAGTAGTGACTGTTGTGTGAGTGAGCTAAAACTCAAGACATACACAATAATGATATGAACATAGGTTGACAACTAATTATTTCAACTCTTACAACTGATATGACTTATTTTACTCCAGATGTGATATCTAATTTCACAATAAGGTATGCGGAGAGGTTTTTATCTCCTGATTACTTTAATTTGTTTAAGAATGCTGATTTTGCATTTCTCCTTACTGTTGGCAACCCCCCTGCAAATGTATGCTGACTGACATGTCTAAATTAAGTTATTATGTGCCATCTGTGGGTAGTAGTTAGGTACACAGATTATAAACTATGCTGATATGTCTAATATCAGTTATTCTGTGCCATATGCTGGGTAGTAGTTAGAACCAGAGACTATAAACTATGCTGACATGTCTAATATTGGTTATTCCGTGCCATCTGTGGGTAGTAGTTAGGTCCAGAGACTATAAACTATGCAGGTAGGGTTAAGAATCCCTTAATGTGTAAGTTAAATAGTGTTAACAGTAGCCGTGGTGGCCATGCTCAACTCATTTCTTTTTTGAATTGCTTCATGTGTGCATGCATGACCTGAAAGTGAAATCTGTCAAGTAAAATGCAGTTGATATCCAATTATTAATTATCATAAGCTGACGTTACTATGGAGCATGCACTCAAAGCAGCAAACAGATGGAAGAAGGACTGACATATTTCATAGCTTAAAGTGCCACTGAAGCCACTACAGTACAGAACCTGCATTACTTTTCTTCTGACATACATAGCAAAAATGTGATTCTCCATGGTTCTTGTCTTTGTGCAAAGGATGGGAATGTAAAACAAAGGCAATCAAGAAATCTTGAGACAGGTCTGGTATCCCACGAGTGACCAGGAGGATGACAGGATTAATGAGAGGCAGAGAACAAAGGATTAGTCCAGATAAAATCCTTTTCACTAGCAGATCTAAAAGACTCTCTCTATGATGCCCTACCTGAGGGGGCAATAAAGATGCCTTGTTGATGATTCAAGTACGTAGGTAGATGGATGACAACACTATTTTAAAGAGTACCTTTTACAGTACAGCCCTCATCATTTTACTCTGTTACTATTAGGTTATCAATGTGCAACTGTGAGATTCCTTGAGTATCTGATCCATTACATTTTGCCATATTGTTTATGCAGATGCTATTCCAAAAGTGAGATAGTTGTATGGTAGAGACCGATTTGCTTCTTGAAACTAACAAAAAGTCTTTTTGGAAGATTTTTTTCATTTTAATGCTCAGGTTTTTATGACTAATTAAAATAACCCTCCATCAATACACCCCCACCCCCGACACACACACACACACACACACACACACACACACACACACACACACACACACACAATTACTGATGCATAAAAAAGTCCTTTTGTCATGGTAAGGGAAACAATAGAATGGATGCCACAAAATGAATTGTCAATAAACGCTCTATACATGAGTATGCTTTTATCTTCTGAACTGCCTTTGTAGCACCAAAAGAATTATTTAAGATTATCTACCTTATTCTTCTTTGGTTAATGCATCAGTCCTCCGCAACTTTTACGTTTTATACACTTCTCAATAATATCTGAAAACTAGCATGACAATGATCACCTTTTGTTTCAGACAATGCTAACATTATGATTGCATGTTAGTTGTGATTTTTGTTCCTTTCAGTGTTCCCGTGTCATCAGCAGAAAAGTGACAGAACAGATGCTATACTTTCTGACTGGTATATTTACTGCTGCGATTTTATGTTACCAACTACAATGCAATGATATAATACAAGTTTAGTTTTCACTTTAGTTGGGTTTTCCTTCCTAGCTATGCAAATACAAATCCGGTATCACGTGCTTTACGTGCAACTTAATTTTATGACTAACATCTAACTTTTGGCTACAAATATTTTGCATTAAGGGGACAGTTTACTTGAGTGGTATATGACTGAACATCTCCTCATCACAAAGGGAAACAGTGTATGCAGTAACATCATTATACCATCCCATTTAAACTTTACTCCGACCACCCTTTCTGTGGTCCTGTCCTGTGGTCCCTTTCAGATAAGGTATATAGTATCGTACATAGATCCTTTTCTGTTTAACTTCATTATTGTCTTCCATCTGTGTCACCTTCATTTCACCACCTTTCGTCTTATTCCATTTGTCTTCATCTTGTGTTTGCCATGCTTTGAATTAAATACTCACTTGCTTTAGCTTTTTTGCATTATTTTTTACACACCTCAACTTCACCAAGAAATCATTGATATTATATGAAGTTTTCACCACAGTGAATGCACGCTTGCCTCATTGAACCTTAACTAACTTATTAAATGCATAATTAGTTTATTTTGGCGAGGATTCCACAACATTTATTACTGTATTAGTAGCTGTATTTAGAGCACAACCAAAAGCTGTTTGCTGAATTTCCTGTTTGCACTTAATTTTAAATCGTTTTTTTCTTAAAACTTGCATATTTTCTGTCCTTGACCTAGCACTCTTGTGTGGGGTCATTTACTGCACTGTTATAACTTGATATTACTTGTGAACCTCTGCTATCTCTGTAAAAAACAAAAACAAAAAAAAAATCTTGCTTTTTTCCCACTTTTCTGAGAGTTAAAAAAGTTCAGTTACAGGCTTGCTGTTCCTGAACTGTTTGAAAGTTTCTGTGAGGCCATTTTTGCTTGGGCTGAAGGAGGGTCTCTCTGTTGATCAGTGGCAGTGACTAACATTGAGCAGCTTCCCTGCCCCCCGTAGAGGTGGTTACTGACTTGAAACTGTAGTTTTATTGGCCACTAGGAGTCATTTCCATAACTCCTTCATCTTCCTCTCTTAAAACCTAGTTGCCTCGTGGTTTGGGCGTCTTTTCAGGCTTGTTGGCTGTTGGTGAAGCACCCTCCAAGAGGAAAAAACGGTGAGAGAAGAAGGGAGCCACTTTTGAGATTTTAAGTATTTTTTCTCTGTTTATTTGCTAAGTTTTTCTGCATAGCTGCCTAGCTTGAGCATTTTCTGGCTTGTTAAACTTGATTTCTGTATTAGTAGCTGTATTTAGAGCACAACCAAAAGCTGTTTGCTGAATTTCCTGTTTGCACTTAATTTTAAATCGTTTTTTTCTTAAAACTTGCATATTTTCTGTCCTTGACCTAGCACTCTTGTGTGGGGTCATTTACTGCACTGTTATAACTTGATATTATTTGTGAACCTCTGCTATCTCTGTAAAAACAAAACAAAAAAAAAATCTTGCTTTTTTCCCACTTTTCTGAGAGTTAAAAAAGTTCAGTTACAGGCTTGCTGTTCCTGAACTGTTTGAAAGTTTCTGTGAGGCCATTTTTGCTTGGGCTGAAGGAGGGTCTCTCTGTTGATCATTGGCAGTGACTAACATTGAGCAGCTTCCCTGCCCCCCGTAGAGGTGGTTACTGACTTGAAACTGTAGTTTTATTTTCCCTTTTGGGTCTATTCCTGCTTCTTTCCAGCCCCTGCTATCAAGCACGCATTAACGTGCTTTAGCGCGATTTAGCACAGAGTTGCCACTAGAGCAGCATCGGGCAGCGCCGGTTAAACAAGGTTAAACTCTTTCTGGCTCCAGAAAGTCTGTTCTTCAATTTTTCCCTTAGAACTGCTCTGTTAGGAACCTAAACAGTTTACACCTACACTAAAAAGTACAGCACTTGTTCCAAATAGCTTTTTCTTCTCAAAAAGCTCAGCACTTGTCTTATAAGCATAGCCCTTGTCTTATAAGCATTCTCTTTGCAGGTCAAGCACTCCTATATTATACAAATCTCTCACTAGCAAAACCCCCCAGGAGTGCCCACTTCCCTGCTAAGCCCACTACTTTTCTGTCTCATACCAACTCATAATTCTTTCTAGCATGTCGAAGGGTCAGATGCTGGCGTCCTTTCCTGCCCATTTGGTGAATCTGGGAATTCTGAGACAATGTTACAATTGCCTCATGTACACGGACAACCCTCTCCTCCTCCCACGTAACACTAACACTTGTGAGAGATGCAGCTATTTAGCCAGACTGGAGGCTGAGCTCTCTCAACTCAGGACTGGCAAGACCAGGCAGGAGGAGAAGGCAACTACACACACCACAATACCAGTCTCACATAACTCAACCACACCACTGAATCAAACACATAAACACACTAAGACATACTCGAGGCTCTGAGTAAAATTTACCTAAACAGCAGAGGCCTCCAAAGCAGACACCCAAGCAACTGCAAACTCAATACACCACACAAACAACACATAAACAACAAAATCAGTGTGCAAAGCAGTCACTGCCCTTAAGGCCAAATACAACACCAAACATACTTGTCATAGGTGACTCCATAGTCAGACACACTGACGTCCGCCACCAGACTGAGTAAGGAGAAGGTCACAGTAAGCTGCCTGTCGGGCGCTAGAATCCGCCACATAACACAAGCACTCAGGTCTCTCAACAGCAGGTACAAGTACGACTCAGTCATTGTCCACGCTGGTGTCAACGACCTGAGACGTACCTCCTTGGACTACATGAAAAGAGACATTGAGGAGCTCTCTGATTATGTAGCCCAGGCAGGTATGACCCTGACCTTGAGCAGTATCCTACCTTCACCTGGAATGATGCCACAATACAGTGATAAGATGATCAGCTTTAATAATTGGCTTAAATTCTGGTGTCATTCAAAGGGGATCCAATGTCTGTCTGCCTGGGATGACATGCTGGACAAGCCACGCTGCTTCACAAGGGACGGCTTGCACCTGTCACCCCTAGGCTTCCGGATATTGGCAAAGGCTCTTGCCACCCCATAGTGCCTTTTTAGGCAAGGCTCAAATTCTAAACCTACCACCCTAGAACACAAAAAGTAAAAAGCTAAGGGTAATGCTGCTCAATGCCAGAAGTCTCAATCTCAAGATGCACGCACTCGAGGCCCTTCTCAGTATGGAGAACATCGATGTCTGTGCTGTGACAGAAACCTGGTTCAAGGCTCCTGAGAGCACCCCAGCACTAGCAGGTTTCACCTCATATCATGCCCGCCCCAAAATCCGGACAACACCAAGAAAGGAGGGGGTGTCCATATTCATAAAGGACACCCACACCTCAAGGTTGGTGGCAACGCACAATGCATCGGAGACCATCCAGGTGCAATTAACCATAGGCAAGACTGCTCTGCAATTTGTAGCATGTTACAGGCCACCCTCTCAAACTCAGGAACCTCACATGGCCTTCCTTAAAACAATGGAGGGATAAATGTATCTCCAAACACCATCATACTAGGTGACTTCAACTACCCTAATATAGACTGGGAACACTACTCAAGCCCAAACACTCTAGCCCAAAGGTTCCTGGAGTTCATAAACTCAAATGCCATGGAACAACTAGTCACCATCCCCACAAGAGGAGAAAACATACTTGATCTCATCATCACGAACATGGGATCACAATGTTCAACACCGCAAGTATACCCCTCACTGGTGACTTCAGATCATAAACTAATCTCGCTGGAGGTCCTCATCCCGCCCCACCTGAAATAAAAAGACCACAGTGAAAAACTTCTCAAAAGCCGACTTCACACTTCTAAAACTAGTGTGGTCTCCTTTAAGGCCCCTGAGCCAGTGGTAAACATTACTCAAACCGCTGAATCACTTACAAATGCCTTCTACCAGCACCTACAGGACTGCATGGATCAGGCAATCTCAAACAAAACTAAGACTCTTTGTACCAAAGGCAAGCGTCCAGTCTGGTGGACCCCAGCCATAAACAAGCTCTACAACAAAAGGAGGAAGCAACTACAAGATAGAGCAAAATCCTTGAAAGGTAAGACACCTTTGATCATTATAAGTAAAAAACTAAGAGCTCTCATAAAATCATCCAAGGCAAATTTTGAGAGAAAAATCGCCAAGGACTCAAAAGACAATCATAAGGCCTTCTTTAACTATGTTAGAAACCTAGGAGGAAACTCCCAGATATGCTCAGAATTAGTTCAAAATGATGTGAAGATTACTGAACCTACACACATTGCCAACATACTGGCTGACAGGTTCAGTGCAAACTTCTCCCCCTCCCCAAAGGAGAGATATCTATACCAGAGGATTGTAGCCCCCAAACATCTCCAACGCCCAGGTGAGAACTGCTCTCTCCAAAGCAAAACACAGCATCCATGGGACCAGATGGTGTCCCCGGCTGTGTGCTCCATGAACTCAATGAGGAATTAAACCCGCAGTTAGGACAGCTGTTTAATCTTAGCCTCTCCTCAGGATACGCACTCAAGGAGTGGCGCACGGCGACTGTGGTCCCACTTCACAAGGGCGGTGCCTCCACCGACCCTGGAAATTACCGTCCCATTAGCTTGACAAGCCTTATCTGCAAAGCCATGGAGAGGATCATAATGGAACTCATAAATAAAGACATAGGGAACTTGCAGACTTTGGATCCAACCCAGTTTGGCTTTGTCAAAGGCAGATCATGCCTTTTAAACTTGGTTGACTTTTCGAGACAGTCACCAAGGCCATTGATGAGGGAAAGGCAGTCCATACAGCCTACCTTGACCTGGCAAAGGCCTTCGACACAATACCCCACTCAGGTATCATCGAAAAACTCATCAGCTTGAATGTAAACCCATACATCACAAGATGGGTTGCAAACTGGCTAAGTGACAGAACCCACAGGGTCAGAGTTGCTGGAGCCATGTCAGACTCAAAGCCTGTCACAAGTGGTGTCCCACAGGGCTCAGTCCTGGGTCCACTCTTGTTCGGCATCTACTTTTCTGAAGTACAAGCAAACACAGGAGGGTTATGGCTGACAAAGTTTGCAGATGACTGCAAACTGGGCCATAGTCGAAAACACATCTGACACAGATATCCTTCAGAATGGCCTCACAGAAACGGATAACTGGTGCCAGAGCCATGGCCTAAAGTTAAATGCCAAGAAATGCATAGTCATACCCTTCGGGAAAAACAAGGTTACCCCTAGCTACCATATAGGTGGCAATCCACTGAGCACAGAAGAAGTCATCAGGGATCTGGGGACCCAGGTTGACAGTAGCCTTCGTTTGACACTCATGTTGCTAAAGTAGTTAGGAAAACCTTCTACATTGCCCACCTGATCATGAAGGGATTCACATCTAGATCAAGGGAGGTCATCGTCCCCCTGTACTCATCACTCATTAGACCTATGATTGAGTACAATGCCCCATTCGGAATGTATCTGACCCGACACCTGCAGCAGCTGGAAAGGCCCCAAAAGTTCCTCACCAAAAGGATAAAGGGTCTCAAAATATGTCTTATGCTGCCCGACTGAAAGAACTCCAGCTCTATTCAGTCTCATACCGCTTGCTCAGAGGTGACCTGTGCCTGACATATAAGGCCATGTCAAACCCTGATTTGATGAATATGCTTCACCTCAAAAATCTAGATCCCTCAGAACCACAAGGGCGGTAGACTTAAACCTTGACACGGTTATTAATAGAACATGCTGGAGGGACAGATTCATCACCCAGAGACTCCCTATGCTGTGGAACAAAATCCCGGTACATGTGAGGCAGAGCACCTCGCTGGCCTTGTTCAAGAGGAATCTTGACCAATGGATGGGGGATCGCAGATATACCCCAGGGATTACTTCAGTGTCACTGCTTGACAGAGGCACAGCAAAATAATAGGCATATTTTTATTCAAACTAAAGGGGTGGCGAAAGCCAAATAACTATGGGCTAGGCTTATAAATGCCCTTGGGCAGACAGCCTAGTATGAACCTATGAACCTATGAACCTATGTTAGTTGCATGGGTACTTTAATGTTAAAAGTTTCCAATAATGCTATGTGCTTCTGTGGAAGGAATTTTTATACATGCTTTTACAATGTACATAGAAATAACCCTGCTCTTAATCTGTCACACAATGCCATTTCAATGTGACAATGGCCATTAGTCTCCAAAATCTGTGTAATTAGTTATATCATGCATTCTGATATGCTTTCACAATCACTCCAATTTCTTCTATGGACTATAAACTACTCTGCAACTATTAGGGCTTAAGTGACCTTGTGAATCTTTACTGTGTTTTCAGAATATTTTGATTTAAACCTTTGTACCTACTGTGGTGATAGCAGCAGATACTTATACTTTTTCCCCATTTGCTTTAGAGGAACAGAATATTTTCTTGTACATTTGAAGTTATTTGGCTGATACTATAGCTCCAATATTTTACCATAACTTATAGAGCCCTTTGAGGAAAGTATTAAAACAGCTCTCAAATTCTTCACATATGTTCTTGACCCTAGTTATATTTATATTTATATATATATATATTTATATATATATATATATATATATATATATATATATATATATATATATATATATATATATATATATATATATATATATATATATAAATAAATTTTATATATATATATATATATATATATATATATATATATATATATATATATATATATATATATATATATATATATATATATATATATATATATATATATATATATATATATATATATATATATATATGGGTTCCTTCAGAAGCTCGAAATACTGAAATCTCGAATTTCAGTATTTAGAGTCCAAGAAGCTGAATCCACATAATAGTGAAAGTTTAGAAGAGCGAAATTCAAAACCTCAAATACTGGAGGTTTTGAATTTTGCGCTTCTAAAGTTCCACTGTGGTCATGTATTCAGGTAAGTGTGTGTGTGTCTATGTGTGTGTGTATGTGTGTGTGTTAAGGGATTTGGGTAGGGGCTGTGGTGTGTGTTAATGTGTTTTGTTGCTGTGATGTGTGTGTGCAAGGAGAATGTAGCTTGTGTGGTGGTGTTTTGTGTGTGGTTGTATGGAGTGCGACCTAGTTATGAGAATATTTAAGTAAGGGGGGTGTGGGGGGTTCAGCGGGGCTTTCATGTAGTAGAGTGAGTGTGTGTGTTTGTGTGGTGGATGGTGTGTGTGTGTGTGTGTGTGTGTGTGTGTGTGTGTGTGTGTGTGTGTGTGTGTGTGTGTGTGTGTGCATGTGTAGTAAAACCACGAAATTCAAAACCTCCAGTATTCGAGGTTTTGAATTTCACGGTTTTTAGTTTTCGTTGTTTTGTGGATTCAACTTCTTGGGCTCAAGATACTGAAATTCGAGATTTCAGTATGTCGAGCTTTTGAAGTGAATCTATATATATATATGTGTGTATATATATATATATATATATATATATATATATATATATATTATTTTTTTTTTTTCTTACATCTTTTCCTCACTCTTCCTACCAACCATCAAGTCCTATCATGTCAGCATAGATCATACTTATCGTCTAGTACTCTGTTCCCTAGCACTGGCACAACCCAGTCAAAAGGGCAATTATACATTCAAACATTGAGGTGGTTTGTGCCTCACTTACATCTGCTAACGCAGGCTATGACAGTACTATTATGGACCTGACTCCACCTTCAGGTGGCTGAAATGGACACTCATATCAACACAAGGAACTACAACACTCTCCCCATGGGTGTGCACACTTAAACACACACACACACACACACACACACACACACACACACACACACACACACACACACACACACACACACACACACACACAGTTATATACACGCACTAATGAGGGTATCTGTGATTGTAATACTTAGTCCACCTCTCTAAATTCTTTTTAATTCATTATCTGAATACTGCCACTTACTGGTGGTTGGTCTTCAGATGAGGACCACTCCCCTCCTTCCCAAGATGGCAAAAAAACATCCTTTCTTATTCACTTTCTCCAGCTCTCAAGCTACTATTCAAAATTGGGTTGCCTGGGCCAAAGTCAGGGTCATACCCATCTATGTCTCGGAAGCAGGCTATGAGCAGGGTATACACTGTATGAATTTTATTATAAGGGTCTACAAGTTGTTAACAACAGAATTACTAGGATAAGACAATACTAATAGGCATATGTAGCTTTCCCACTGTTGGCTGGGAAGGTGATATCATCTTGTGGAAGAGATGAGGAAGGCTTTCTGAGATTGGCATAATGGTTATGGTGTTTGTCTAACAAACACAAGGTGCAGGGTTTGATTCTCACATGGGGTAATTGCCCACAAGAGCAATTAACCTAGTACTAACCTATGAACCTATGAAATCCAGCAGGTAGAGACGGAGCAAGTCATTATGTATAACTTAAATTATCTATCTTAGAAGCGGAAAGAGGTTGCAATGGAAGAAGCCAACAATAAAAACATGCTCCCAGGGATTCAATAAACTCACTCCATAGGCACAAAGCCTACATGGAGTTTATATGTTAGCATGATGAGCAGCAGTGCTAATTGCATATGCATGCTGCACATCAGGTTTACATGAATAAAAGTCATGTTTGTTGGAGAGCAACAGTGTTGCCGGCCTGGAAACCATGCAGAGCAGCCCAAACACAGAAAGAACATGCATGCAAGTTTGTGTATGGGAAAACTGCTCTTTGATATTGCACGGACAGCCACAATGACTACCAGGATGAAAATACTGCAATTCCTGCACTATTAAAACATTGTAGAAAAGTGTACTCATCGTTATGTACATTACAACAAGTATCTTCACACTGAAATAATAGATGTTGGTGTGAACAGCAAGGGCAAATGCAATGAAACTTAAATACACTAGGGTGGGAAAGTGTGCTGATTAAAATGGCTACAGACATGAATGATAGGAATGAAGAAAGAGGAAGAGGAGATGTAAAATATGTCAATGTGCCCCAGATAGGATATGTCAATGTATGCACACTTCCAAGGCAAGTTAGGAGCATAACATTAAGCATATATGTAGATAGCACAGTACGTACTGCTGTTTACATCTCCTATGCGAGTATATGTACATCATCACACATGACGGTATATATGTGACTGTTACACAATGTTATATGTCAGTGGAGATGAATAGTTGTGATATAAATATCACTAACATGCTCACTGTTGAGGACATTTAGCCAGGATAGCATATACAATAGTGGGTATGTTCATGTTGTGAAGATCTGCAAAATGACTTGCTTGAATATGACTGAAATGTAAGCATACCTCACAACAGACTCATGGACAACTGCTGACAGAAGCAGGCACAATCAATAACAACTTTAAAATATTAACAATATTAATCTGTGACTTTGCCAGAATATGTGAGTTTAACTTATTATACATATTTTGCAGGAACATATGTGTACAACTATAATGCTTGTCAGTATTCTATAAGGAGAGTTTACCACCCCTTTTCCAAAAATAAACATCTTTGGAGGGGTTAAGTGGGACAGTGTTAAACCTGGTGGTGAATTCAGGGGCAATCCTGGCCATTTGAGAGGTATGCATGAAACATAAGCCACAAGACACACATGCAAGAATCAAACCCATGCCATCAATGCTGTGAATGATCTCTGTATTTAATGAGTACAACACAGTAAGACGTATCACACATGCATCTTGTGCAACACATTGAAGGGAAGTCTACACTGTCAGTTCCTAACAGATATGCATAACAAAGTTCTGTATGGGCAAAAAGATTTGTGGGAGCTCACTGTGCCAAATGTAATACAATTGACTGAACCATCGCTAACTGACATAGGTATTGGCTGTATGGATAACAACACTTACAAACAACACACTATTATGAGTGGATTCCCTATACAGCTGGGTTTTGCATGCATCTTCCAATGCAGTAGCAATGGATATTGTCTGCGGCATCTGCAATTATTGTGTGAATTAAGAACTGGTGTGTTATAATGAATGGTACAGCAGTATGCGAATGTTATAGCAATGCCTCAACTATGGTCATGTGAACAGAAACTGCAGCAGTGCAAAGTCGAGCATCAGTGAGTGAGGAAGCTGTCACTGTGATATTGTTCACATAGCAAACAATACATGGATCATGCTATAAAAAAGTCAGACCTTAAGACATGTGCTACACAATGACTGACTCCCTAACATTGCCAGAGAAAATGTTATATTGGTATGAAATCCTGATACGTAGGCATTTGTGTTCATGCAAACTATCAAGTAGTAATACAGATGTGATGTACTGTTACATCTGTGATGCTGTACAGTCACAGTATAGCTGTGCCTAGGATACAACTGGACTTCACAGGTTTATAGGTTCATAGGAGGGTACTAGGCTAATGTTCCAAAATGACATAAGCCTTGCCATATTTAACAATTTTAAATAGCTATGTGAGAAAAGTTCACACAGTTATGAGCCTATACTGTGAAGTTATCTAAGACCAACTGCCTCTGTCCATGAGGGACATAGGTGTAATACCAAAAGTACAATTGCCATTAACCATCCATTGATGTAGGTTGCACTTGAATATCATCAGGAGTAGCCTTTGCTTTACGTGGATGGGAAGCTTGTTCCGGAGAAGGGGTCGTGTCTGAGAAAAGTTTCTCTCTCAAACATGATTTATTATGTCAGATGCTAGGTTAACATCCTTTGAACATCCACTGAGTGGTGCACAGCTACAGTTATCCCACTCCACAAGGGAGGATCCACCTTGGATCACGGGAACTACCACTCCATCAGTCTGACGAGCCTGATCTGCAAGGCCATGGAATGTATTATCATGGAACTTATAAACAAAGACATTGGCAACCTTAAAACACTGGACCCCACCCAGTTTGGGTTTGTGAAGGAACGATCTTGTCTCCTGAACCTGATTGACTTCTTTGAATAAGTCTCCAGAGCCGTGGATGAGGGTAAGGCAGTCCACACAGCCTATATGGACCTCACCAAGGCCTTTGACACCACCCCCACTCTGGAATCATAGATAAACTTACTAAGCTGGGCATTAATCCCTATGTCACTCGATGGGTTGCCAACTGGCTTACTGACAGAACCCACACTGTAAAAGTAGCTGACTCCAAATCCAGCTCCAGACAAGTGACAAGTGGAGTACCTCAGGGTTCAGTCCTGGGACCTCTCTTGCTTGGCATCTACTTCTCTGAAGTACAGGCCAACACTAAGGGACTCTGGCTAACAAAGTTCGCAGATGACTGCAAACTGGGAGCCATTATTGAATCCCCAAATTATGTCGATCCTCTACAAAAGGGCCTTACAGAAACAGATGCTTGGTGCCAGAGCCATGGGCTCTAGCTCAATGTCAAGAAATGTATAGTTATCCCCTTTGGGAAAAAACATGTACCCGTGAATTACCACATAGGTGGTAGTACACTAAACACTGAAAGTGTGATAAGAGACTTAGGGACACAGGTGGACAGTGGTCTCACCTTCAATAACCACATCGCCATAACAGTCAGAAAATCCATCTATGTGGCACACCTCATCACTAAGGGCTTTTCATCCTGAAAAAAGGAAGTCATTGTCCCACTGTACTCATCCCTCATTAGACCCATTATAGAATACAACGCCCCATTTGGTATGTACCTCTCAAGACATCTGCAACAACTGGAAAGGCCACAGAAATACCTCACTAAAAGAATCACAGGTCTAAAGCAAATGCCCTATGCTGACCACCTTAAAAAACTCCAGCTATACTCTGTCACATATTGTCTACTCTGAGGTGATCTCTGCTTTACATACAAGGCCATGTCAAACCCAGAGCTTTTGGACATGCTACACTTAAAGAAATCCCAATCCCTCAGAGCCACATGCTCCAGGGATCTAAACCTTGTCATCACAATAAACAAAACATGCTGGAGGGATAGGTTCCTGACCCAGAGACTCCCCAGACTCTGGAATAGACTGCCCATACATGTCAAGCAGAGCACCTCTTTGGCCCTATTCAAAAGTAACCTTGATGACTGGATGGGAGAAAGGAAATTCACCCCAGGAATCATGCCAGTTGCCCTGCTAGACAGGGGTCCATGGAAGTAAATAGTGGGAGAAGAAATAGCCAGGGAATTGTTATGGCTAGGCTTGTATAGGCCTTAGGGCTGATAGCCCAGTACCAACCTATGAACCTATGAGTGACCATCGTGCAGTTTGCTTTATCAATGTGTAGCATTTCTGTCAGGGCCAGACTGTAGACTGTCCTGTAGGCTAGACACAAATTGGCCCTTAGTAGTTAGTAGGGGACAAAATACAGTGATATAGGTTTCAATCTTTCCACATAGGACTTGTTTTTACACCCTCTATCTTCCTTGCACAAAATCTCTGGTGTTACTCCAGTAGTTGCAAATGTGTGGTGAGTTACATGTGAAAGGGTGCATTGCTCTCAATTATTGTTGCAATGAGAGCTGAGTACAATGGAATTATAATGTTCTTTGTTCTGGATGACATGCCGATACTTACGAGTGGTGCCACTTAGAAGGGATTTGTTGCCACTTTGGACACGTGATGGCTGAACATTCAGTTACTATCCACCTGAGTACCCAAATCACGTACCACTAGATCTAACTATCATACTAACTCCACTGAATTAACCCTAATTTCACTCCCACTAATCAGTATCCATAACTAAACTTCTTATTCAAGTCTGTAAATATTGTATATAGAGCTACAGGTCTGTAAATGGGAATCAGCAAGGCTGATCCACCATCTTTTTTGTGAATCACATTTTGTACTTATTTAACCTGCTTTATTCAGTCTTTGGTAACATGTAAACTGGAACTACCATGCCTACTTTCAGCACAGATTCTTGTGATCCATAATTGCATTTTAATTTCATAAGCTACTCTTGTCTGCTTGCAATTTCACTACTTGATTATGTACTTTCTAAAAATCTATGTTTGCATACTCTGCATGTCTTGGAGCTTTTCAACCCAGGCCTCGCTGAAAATGGACTTATCCAGTCAGACTTTCCCAGTAAATAAATGTAAAATAAATAAAATAAATCTGCTCATTAGGGTGTGCTGTCTATATTGTAGTTATCTTGGGTATTTCCTATACAAAAGGGAACAGTTATGCTTTTTTGGGCATTTAGTGTGTCTCCATGGCTATGGCACCAGTCATTTGTGTGTGTTAATACTTTCTGCATTATATCAATACCATTACTGGAGTCAAGGGTTGCTTACAGTTTGCAGTCATCCGCAAAGCTGGTGGACAAAGGCTGCCTAATATTGCCCTGGCTTTTGTGAATTATACAGCAAACAGTAAAAGGCCTAGTACAAAACCCTGTGATACTGCACAGGGTTCAATGGCCTCTTGCTAGAGATGAATTCAAACACTTCGACAGTATGTGACCTATGGGTGATCCATTGGGCTACCCATTTAGTGATGTGGTGGTTTATGGTCAGTTGAGACAGTTTCTGTGTAATACCTGAGTGTGGAATTGTGTCAAATGCCATGGTCAGGTCAAGTTAGCCAGGATGCATATTTTTCCCTCATCCATGACCTTTGTGATGTTCTCAAAGAAGTCAATCAGATTTAACAGGCATGATACAGCCTTAAAAAATAGAAAATGGGTTGGTTACACAGTCAGGAAATTACCTATGTTCTTATTGATAAGGTCCATGATGATTCTTTTCATTTGCTTACAGATGAGGCTAGTCAGGCTTATGTGTCTACAATTCCCTGTGTTGGGTGATGGTCATCCTTTGTTCAGATAGATGACTGTTGCTGTCTGCCATTCTGCAGAAATTAGCCTGTCTGGAGGCTGTGGTTAAGTAGGGATCAGACTTTGCCTGCTGGGTCATGTTTTAATTTATTGATAAGGCAACCTAGGATTGTGTGTGTACTGGGGGCCCTGATCCATTACTCTGCCTAGTGTCCCATTTGACCATGATCCAGCTCTGCATAGGTGTTATTATGATTGCCCAATACAGTGTAAAATAGCACTGTCAAGGTTCTAGTAAAACAAATGTCTTAACTGGGTTCCAAAATAAGTGCTAGAAATTTGTAAGGTTTAAGTGCAGCTTTTTCCACAAGAGATTGAAATGCAAAGACAACATTCCATCTAATGTGACAAATTTTATTCTAAATCTCTATATATTTCTGGATGATAGAAGAACAAAGTCAAATAAAATCAAGTCAGGAACTTTTTCATTTTTTTCTTTACAGCTAAGAAAATACACATTTTTCCAAGATCCCCATGCCAGAGAATTTGAGCAAGGATATCCTGCAAATGACAATCAGGCTGAATCAGGAAATCCTTCTATGTGGCACACCTCATCACAAAAGGGTTCTCATCCAGGAAAAAATAGGTAATTGTTCCCCTCTACTTGGCACTCATTAGACCCATTATAGAGTACAATGCCCCTTTTGGAATGTACCTCACAAGACATCTGCAGCAGCTGGAATGGCCACAGAAGTACCTCACAAAGAGAATTACTGGCCTCAAACAGATGCCCTACACTGACCGTCTCAAAAAACTCCAGCTTTACTCTGTAGCATATCACCTACTCCGAGGAGATCTCTGCCTAACATATAAAGCTATGTTAAACCCAGAGCTGTTGGACATGCTAAACCTAAAGAAATCCCAATCCCTATGAGTTACATGCTCTAGGGACCTAAACCTTGTCACCACAATAAACAGGACATGCTGGAGGGATAGATTCCTGTCCCAGAGACTTCCTATACTCTGGAACAAGCTACCCATCTATGTCAAGCAAAGTTCCTCATTAGCACTCTTCAAGAAAAATCTTGATAAGTGGATGGGAAATAGGAAATACACCCTGGGGATCACTTCTGTGGCTCTGCTCAGCAGGGGCACAAGAAATTAACTTTCTTGGGTGGCATAAGCCGGGGAACCTTGTCGGCTAAACTTACTTAGGCGCTTGGGCCGATAGCCGAATACCTACCTATGAACCTATGACTCCACCAGCAAATTCACATATTTCATGTTTAACGTATAAGACATCACAATAAATTCAGTACCTACCTATGACTCCACCAGCAAATTGACATATTTCATGTTTAATGTATAAGACATCACAATAAATTCAGTATATTATCCAAAAACAAAAAAATAAAAAAAAAAGATAAGAGCTCCATGGGGGCCAAACAAAATTTTTGGCTGTGTAGTCATAAGACTAAAGTATCACTTAGCAGAATTTGTCCTATACATCTTCAATAAAAGGCTCTCCATAAGGTGGATTGTAATGACAGATGTTTGAGTGGCCTTTTATGGCACTTGAGAAATGGCAAAATGTTGAAGTCATCCCCCTCCATAAGGGTTGCCCTTCCACTGACCAAAGCAGGTACAGATCCTTTAGTCTCATTAGCTTTCTCTGTAAAGCCATGTACCAGATTATTGTAGAACTAGTTAATAAGAGCATATATAATCTGCTGACTCTCTACCCTTCACAGTTTGGCATTGTCAAGGGTAGAGCATGCCTTCTTAATCTTGTTAGCATCTTTGAAAAGTTACCAAAGTCCTAGATAAATATTATTGCCCACACTTGTATTTGGACCTAAACAAAGACCATTCTCCATTCTGGTTTCATAAATAAGATAACCAGATTCAATATAAACCCCTTTGTAGTTTTGTAATTTGTTGGATTGGTAGCTATCAAATACAACATAAGTGATCAGAATAAATGGTACTGCTCTTAGAAATAAAAAGTAACTAGTATCATCCATTAGCATTCCATCCAGCCAGCCACTTTTTGTCATATTTCTCTGAAGTAACAACAAATATTAGTCACAATCATTATTAAACCCCTTTTCCACATTTTCTACATCGGGTTGGGTTGTCATGTCAACTGTTGCCATCTGTACGGATGCAATGCCACTCACCTACCTTCTTCAACACTCCTCCCTGACTGTCCCAGGTCTTCTCTTATACATTCCATAAACCTCTTTGTTGGATATCCTCATTTCCTGTTGCCTTCTTCCACTCAGCTCCATATCTTTCTCAAAAGGTTGTCTTCTGCTTTTCTGCACATGTCCAAATCACCATAATCTGTTGTCTTTGACCTTCTCTGCAATTGGACCTACTTTGGTTTTTGTTCTGGTGTTCTCATTGCTTTATCTGTCCCACAATGTGCATCCTATTAGCTATTTCAGGCACTTCAGTTCCATCACAACTGCTCTGAATTTACTGCCAAGGTCTCTGTACCACACAGTATTACTAGTTGCATCACTGTTTTGTACACCTTTATTTTCAGCGTCTTTTGCATTCTTCTGTCACACGCTACACATGACACTGTGCCACTTGGCTGCAACCCCTCTGATTCTAGCTTTGACCTCCTCATTCAAGCATCTCTTCAAACACCCCTGCCAGATACTTGAAGCTGTTAACCTGTGTCACTATTTTCCCTTCTATTTCAGTTCTTATCTTCTTCTTATTTCTCCCATTTGCTGACATTAACATCTGTACTCAGTTTCATCCCATGTGCCTTCAATTTTGCATTCCATTCCCCTATCCTTTGCTGAAGTTTTTGCTCGGAGTTTGCATGTAACTTTGTTGATCTGTCTACACTAACCTATTTGCTAGTGTAATCCATTACTAGTATGAACAAGCAGTGGGCTCAGAGCTGTACCCTGATGAACACTCACTTTCACTGGAAACTCCTCTGTGAGACTGAACACTGTTCATACTTCAGTCATTGAGTCTTTGTACATAGCCTGCACTAATTCTACCAATGTTTCTGAGACTTTGTACCACCACAGGACTGCCTAAATCAGCTTTCTTGGGACTTTGTCATTTGCTTTCTCCAAGTCTAGGAATGTCCAGATGGACTCTATCCTCATCTGTAGCTTCTTCTCAACTATCTGTCTCACTGCAAACATCAGATTGCCTGTGCTGCATCCTGATCTGAATCCAAACTGCTTATCTCCCAGATTACTTTCTACTACAGTGCATATTCATTTATCAGTCACCCTCTCCAGACCTTTCATGCAGTGTGACAGGAGTGTGATATTTCTATACTGCCCACAGTTGCAGATGCCCCCTATATTCTTGAACACTGACACTAAAATGCTTATTCTTCACTCATCTGGGATACGCCTTTCTCTCCACACTGCTACCTTCTGGAGCCATTTCTCCCCTCTCTCACCCAACATCTTTATCATATCTGCTATGACATCATCAGAGCCTGCTGCTTTCCCTGACCCTGACTTCATTTTCCTTAGTGCTGCTCTTACTTCTGCTATGGTGGGTCCCTCTTCTTCTTTCATCACAGGCTGTGTCAGGGGCAGTACAGCTTCTGCGGGGGATTTCTTCAGTCAGAAACTGCTGGAATTACTCCTTCAGTCTACCTTTGATGTACTTCGTAGTTGCTGGCTTCCATTATGAAGTGTATCTGACTATCATCCTTCTCTTTCTGTCATTGCCTTTCAAGATGATAGAGTTTCATTTTGCCATCTCCTGAGTCACTTTCCAGAAGCTGGTAGAGTGCCTCTGCTGCCTTGTTCTTTGCGACTGTAACTCTGAGTATTCCTTCCTAACCGGCTCTGTCTTTTCTATCTCCCACTTTTTCTTGATCTCCTTCTTTCTTTTGGAATTCTGTATTCCACCACCAGCTTTCCTTCATACCTCATTTCCATACCTGTCTCAGCTGCATGCCTGTTCTGTAGTCCTCGCACATGCCGTTTTGAGACACTGCCATTCTTCTTCAACTTCACCTATTTCCTCTTTTTCCTGAGGTGCTACAGCCCTGAGTAATTCATTGAACTCTTGTGCATTCTCTTCAGTCAACTTCCAAGTTTTAACCTTGTATCTGTTGACCTTAGAACCTTCTCTGACCACTGCTTGCAGCCGATTGTGGCAATCAGTGGTTTATGCTGTGGGCTGACTGTTTCACTGGAGATGACTTTTTGCAGTCAGTGATTCTGCCCCAATACCCCTTCCTTACTAGGAAGAAGTCTACCTATGTCACATGTTGGCCACTCTTGTTTATGATCTTGTGACTGTCTCTCATACTGAACACCACCAACAAGCCATTTGCCAGACGAAAGTCTAGAATGACATCCCTTTCTTTTATTCCTGTTGCCCCACCCATTTGGACCCCAGAAGTCCTCGTCTCCTGTTCTGTCTGCCCTTGTATGTGCATTCTAGTCACCCATTATCAACACCAATTCATGTTGCACTGCTTTATCTAGTAGATCACGAAACTGCTGCCTGAATGCCTTCTTTTCCTTGCTATCAAAACCCTGCTGTAGGGCATAGGCTGAGGTTATGAACACTGCTTTATCCTTACACTGGAGTTTGATTGCCATGAGTCAGTCACTAATTTTGAAGACATCTCTCATTGTCTTCTGAAGCCTCTCCCTCACCACAGTTCCCACACCATTTCTAGTTTGTACTCCTCCTGAGCAGTAGACTCTGTATTCCAAGCAAAGTGGCTTTGCTGTCCTGCCCTTCCATCTTGTCCTGCTGGAATCATAGGATTTCCAGCCTCCTCCATACCATCACGCCATCCACCTTCAAGCTGCGTCCTGTCAGTGAACCTACATTGAATGTAGTAATTCTTAACTCTTAGTACAAGCAAATATTAATATCCTTCTGCTAACTAAATGTGTAGATTACTGCAAATTAAGAGTAATTATAATCCCCTTCATAATATTCTTTTTCTAACTAAATTTGTAGATTACTGCTAATTAAGAGTATTCATAGCCGCCCCCATTCAGATTCGCTAATTTTCCAACATAGCCTTGATCACATTAATAACTGGTGTGAAAATACAGGTCCTAACCAAAGAAATGTAATATTGTCACCTTTTTTGAATCTGGTGCTCCTTCACAATTTCAAATAAATGGATCCAAAGACTGACACTGTAATCTCGGATTTAGCAATTTACACAGATAACATGTTATCCTTAAATCAGCATATGATAGAAAATCCTTCTACCTCTTTCATTTCTTCATTAGCAGGTTCTTAGCCATATGCCAGTCCATCCTAATTTTACTTTAAGTAGGCATTATTTACCCTTAATAGAATACCATATTCCATTTGCAATGTAGAGCCCTAAGCAACTCTCCCAGTTGGAAATGCTGCCATGTTTCATAACCAAAAGAATACAATGTTTGAATAACCACTCTTATTCAGACAGGCTATAAACCTGTTCGTTATTTTATGTAGACTAAAACTCTTGAGGTCATCTGTGTCTTTCCTTCTGAGCTGTGTTAATCTGCTCTCTGTGACCTCCTTTTCCTCAAAATAACAATTATTCTGATAATACCCATTCCAAAGACATATTTTTACATACAAATTTCAGTCCCATTTCAGGGATAAATTCATCTCTCAGCTCACTCATGCAACAAGATCCCCCTCTGTATTAGTCACTGTACATCCCTTGTGACATTCAAGCCTCAGATGCATGAATGGATGGGATGACATAAACTGATACCAGGGGTCAAGGGCTACAAACTTTCAACCATGCCATGCTAAATGTTATTGCATATCAATCCTCCCCTCTCTATCTCTACTTTTATTTTTCTCCCTTTTTTCCAGTTTTTCCCTATTTCCTTCAAGTTTCCCTAGTTTCACCCAGTTTTTATTCCCTGTTTCACAATCCATTTTAGTAATAGTTTAAATATATTTCCCTAAAACCAAACATGGCACACTCATACAATACGCAGATGACTCATCCATCATCTGCTCAGCCCAGTCCCTACCAAAACTGCAAAAAGTCACACAGGAAGCCTTTTCCTCTGTTGAAACTTGGTTATCTGAGGCCCAATTAATACTCAACCCAAACAAAACTAAACTACTCATCTTCCAACCCACCAAACATACTCAAAATAACTCTCACTTTAACATCACAGCAAAAGACACCACTATATACCCAACTGAACACACCAAATTGCTAGGAGTGGAAATAGACAATAAACTAAAATTTGACATTCACATATCCATGACCATAAAAAAGTCCACAAAAAAACTAGGAGCGTTATACAGAAATAAGCAATTTCTCACCAATGCAGCAAAGATTTCAATAGCAAATTCCCACCTTATCTCCACCCTATTTTATGCCTCTCCAATATATACCAACCTAAGGCAATGCGATCTAAACAAGCTAGAGACCTGCTACAGCAAAATCGCCAAATTCACCACAGGGGCATCCTAATATAGTCACCACTGTCTCTCACTTGCTGAACTGGGATGGCTTGAACTCCCTCACCTCCTTCAGTGGTATCAACTCTCACTCGTCCACAAACTAGTAAACCATCCACTAAATGTCTCATCCCTCCAGAATCTACTCTAACCCTATCGCACCACCAGACCACTAAGATCCAGCAACAAAAATCACTTGCAGATCACTAAAGCCAATAACTCTGCTGGTGAAGCACTATTCTCTTGCACCATAGCCAAATTATAGAACTCCCTTCCACCCACAATTACCTCCGTACCATCATGCACCCACTTCAAAACTTTACTAAAAGCGCACCTAAAAATATGCTGGCTATGCCCTTGCAACTCCCACTCTAATATCACCCACCCCATCCAACCACTACCTTTCTTTCCACTCCACTAACTACCTTGATTATAGCAAGCTCAGATGCTCATAAGCCTAGTACTTATTATACAGCAGGAACTTCTCATTGTAACATTTGTTAATGTCTGTTATGTACTTCACAGATAAAGATTCTAGTTGTCTACTGATGTACTATGTTCTTCATCTGTAAATATGTTGTAAGTAATTGCTATGTTAAATTGTTAATCGCTATGTAATCCAATGTAACTACTGTCTGTTTATTTTAACTGTGGAGCTTTTCTCCCCGGGCCACCGCTGAAAATGGACCTACGTCCAGTCGGACACTCCCAGTCAACAAATTTAAATAAATTAATTAATTAATTAATTCAGTAACTCTTCCTCCTACTGTAATCGTCTGTTCAGTTAGCTCATCTACAAAGGTATTGTTTTCTAAGCCTACTAAGAGTGACACACCACTGGCATAACATAAATCTAAGAACATATGATCCAGTAATTATCTTCTTGGCTCAAACATGAGGAACACAGAAATTTAATTAATGAAAATCAAGAGAAGCTTATGATTGTGGCACTTTTAGCTAGTGAAGCAAACAAATCTGCTATGAATCATCTAGACACTGGTATTCATTCCTCGGTAAATGTTTTTAACTAACAACTTCAATATACAAAGTTTTGCAACACATGAATGCAACAATGGCATGTTAGAATAAAATAAACCAATCAATAAAAATAGCAAAAAGTAATTTTATGTAGGGAAAAGCTCTTCCTCCCCTTAATACCCATATTCTTCTTTCTTTGCAAAGCTGCTAACTCAGACCATAAGTAAAACATTACATTATAACCACTATAGTCATGTTCTTTGTAAAGTGAGTGATAGCACACTAATGTCTGCTACCTCAGTATGTTATGTTGAAGCAATTATAAAATGACCTCTGACATTCAAACAACTGCCTGTAAGCTGAAGCAGGCAATAGCCTATAATGAAAGGCAACAGCCTACCGAGAAATGCAATACAAACTTTATATTAACATATGGCCCATTTCTGTTAAATGGACTGCAAGACCAGGGAACAATGAATGGCAGAAATAGTCTTGGGACACATGGCATCCCTGATGAGTAGGAAGAACATCACCCTAATTTCTTTTTAACAAAATACATCCAAGTACTTCATCCATCATCAACACTAGAAGGCTGACGTAGCCCTCACTAAAATTCCAAAGTATATGTGTATGTTTTATGCACAGACAAGTGTAACTAAAAATAAGTCTCTAGTCATGCACAAATATCAAAAACTTACTGTCTAACAGGTATACTTTGCAGAGGATACCACTGCTGTGAAACAGGCTCCACATCCACATAAAACAAAGTTCATCCTTGTTCATTTACAAGTGCAACTTAAATTAATGGATGGGAAACAGAAAATTTACCCCAGGACTGCCCACTGTACTACTAATGGACAGACTCAGCTTATAAATGCTTTATCCCATATATGGGTCCCCTCAAATTATCTATGCTATGTTTCCAGTTTTTACCATTACAGGTAATATATAATTATTGACCATGGGCTGGGTAAGGCTAACCTATAACCAAAACATGAACACCACAAGGTAAAACACATGTAACCAAAAAAAAATAATAAGAAAATTACCACAATTGTGGTTAAAAACAGAATTTAAATTTTATTAACATAGATAACTTTAACCACAACAGATTAAGCACTTTCACCCTTTCACTGCAGGGCTTCATCAGAGTGATTAACCATACTAATTAAGATTCTTAAATGTCAGTGCAGATGTCACATGACCCATAAATTGCAGTGATGTGGAAGTTGAGTAAAACAAAGCAATTAGTAATAATAAAAACATTTACATGCACATAAAATTATAACAAAAAAACTCCCTATATATTAAAAAAACAATACCTCCTATACATAAACTGTATAGTCTAAAATACACATAAAGCTAAAACCTTATGTTCCATCTAAAAACATAAATGCCAACCAAATACTTATGTCAAATTTGTTTTGCCCTCTCTTTTAAAACACTTATTATAGAACAGCAATTGTTGATGCCAGGGAATTCCTTGGCATTCAATCTTAGTTGGCAAGTTGTTTCTTTTACCTCAAGTAAATTTTTGGGGTCACCACCGCTCTGATCTTCACGCAGTCTATCAATAATAATAAAAAAAAAAATAATAAAAAAAAAACTCTTAAAGATGTTACACCTTGTGCTGTGTGTATACAAGGCATTGGTTGTTCTTTTATTTTTTATGTCCCTAATATGCTCAGCAATTATATCCCTAATCCTTCATGTAGTTTTCTCCATGTAGAATGCTGCGCAGCTCATACATGTAGCAATATAAACCACCATTTTGGTGTTACAATTACATCGCCCAGGGCATCGGATATGCCTTGTGTAACCACAGATGGAAACATAGGAACCATCATTAATGTATCTACAATATCTAGACATACCACATTTTTTTCATCTCTGATCTATAACTCATACAATTATTAGTTTTGCATCTTTCAAATAACATCTTTAGATTATCCCTCCTACCATAGGTAATCTGTGACCTCGTTCCTAATAGCACCTTTAAATCATTCCAGATTAATAAATCCCAAAAAGTGTTAATCATATTTACTACAGAAGATGCCTGGTAGTTGTACTGCAAAACTAAAGCTCAAATATTTTCACCTCCCATTGTGCTGAAAACATTAAAATGTTGAGTTGATGTTAAAATGGGGGTAAATCTCATCTTGCGTTTCTTAACCTAATTTCTAATCTTCAATATAAATTTCAAAGGGTAAGCTCTGTCCAAAAACATTCCTACCAATGTTACCAACTCTTCACCAAATTTCACATCATCACTCACCAATCTTGATAGCCTCACCATTTGTCCTTTCACCACACTTCTTTTCTGGTGAAGAGGGTGGCAGCTATCAAAATGCAGCAGAGTTGGAGTATGTTTTCTTCCAAAAATGTTAGAACAGAGAGTCCCATTCTGCTTGAACAAATAAATGTCAAGAAACTCAATCTCAGTAGAATGAGAACTATAAGTAAAATTCAGAAAATGTATCATTCCATTCAAATAATCAATAAAGTGCAGAATTTTGTCACCTTTTCCCTGTCCATAATACCAAAATATTATCCAAAAAACATACAAAAAGCAATATTTTTGGCATAAATGGAGAAGTAAACACAAATCTCATTTCTCATTCCGCTAAAACTAAATTGGAAAAAATGGGGGTGCACTTGGCACCCATGGCAACTCCAGACTTTTGATAAAACTATTCTCCTTCAAAATACACAAAATTGTTGTCAAGTACCAGTGACATCAATTCTACCATAAAGTTTCTATTAGCGGTGTGTAATCCTTCCACATCATTTAAGCTGTCATAAAAAAATTCCAAGCCTAGATCATGTGACATAACTGAAAAAAAGATTAATGACATCAGTAGTTATAAAATATACTCTACTTCACATTTACGGTCCCTTAATATCTCCAAACAATGCCAGGAGTCATGTAAAATATAGGTGTTGTTTTTCAGCACTCCCTTACAATGATGGTCTATATACACAACCAAAATTTCTGTCTTGGATCCCCTGGTGGCAACAATAGGTCTAAAGGGAGGGGATCCCACATCTCTGTGGTTCTTGGGGATCCCCAAAATTGAAGGAATAACAGGTTTATTAACCATTAAAAAAATCTAATTCTGTTTTGTCAATAACTGCCTGGCATCATGAGTCATAAAGCATCCAGTCAATCTTAGCATATGCTGTAGTAATTTTGTTTTTTTTTAAACTATTTGATAAGTATTTTTATCATTCAAAATATCATACATCGTAGCAGCATAATCGAGTTGTGGCATTATAACCCTCCCCCCGCCTATATCCGGCTTCATGATCCTATAATCTCCTTCAATTAACTTCTTTAAACATTTTTTCTCATTGTCTAATAGGTTTTCACCTTTGACACACTTGTTTTTGACAGTGTCCTAACTTCTTTTTCACAAGTTTGCACAAACAACAAGATAACATGTTAGAGTGTGGAATAAATGGACTTTTCTTCCTAAGGCTAGTATTACTGTTAATCACAACTGTCTCATTAGAAAAAAACAACTTTAAATTTAGTTGCCTAGTTACAATTTCAAGCTAATTAAAACCTTCACAACATCCAATTTAAAATTAGGAAAAAAAAAACAATTTTCTTAACAGTTCAAAATGCACCAGTCCCACTTGTAAATCACTGTGATTGTAAATAGGCAAAAATGTCATTACTCAAAATTTCAACTACATTGTTAGCGTCATTCATTAATTCACCCTGGAATACCGATTGTTGTAGTCGTTGTTTATAATAAACATGATTATGATAAGAAAATGTTTGAACTTTTGGATGAAGGGACATATATCAGTAGTTCTATTAACAAATGGAATACAGCTTACAATAAAATTAAATCTAATTTAAAAGATCTATTAATAGATGGACAAATAACCATAGAAGAATGTAATTATTTGAATATGGATAAACTAGTTATCCCAGCATTTTCAGGGTACCTAAATTGCACAAGAGTCTGGAACAAGCCCCTTTTTTACCCATAGTCGATGCTAGAGGGTCTATAATATATCACATTACTAAATAATTGTCTGTGAAGTTAAAACATCTAGTCCAGTCTGAAACCCGTATTTGTTGAGATTCATGGGAATTTTGAAGAAGATCAAATACCCTTTAACGAATCATATGCTTTCATAACTACAGATGTGAAAGATCAATATTCAATAATACCACATGAAATTGGAACTGAATGGTTCTGTGAACATCTCTTTAGTAAAGGTATAAGATAACACAACATAAATGTATATGAGAATGTGATTGAACTTGTTTTGAAAAACAACTACATCATTTTTGGCAATAACATTTATTTACAAGTGAAAGGGGTTGCTATGGGTGCTATATGCAGGGGCCTTTTTGCTAATATAGTGATGAACCATTGAAAAAGAAAATTTGTTTTGCAGTCTGAGTTTCATCATTGTATGAAAGTATGCTTCTGTTACCTTGGTGACATCTTTATTTTATGGCAATGTGAAAATCATTTAATTGATGACTTTATGGTATACATCAATAGTACCACCCGTTTTTTAAGTTTACCCACCAATCTCACAAATAAATGTTTCACATCAAGAATATATAGGAAGAAAACTTATTCTAACAGTTTTCTCCATTTTACAAGTGCCCATCCACAATATTAGAAAAAGGGAATAGTAAACGGCCAATATGTGCAGGCTGCATGCATGACAACTACCAAGAAGGACTTTTTGGATGAATGTTCCACCTTGAAGGAGATGTATTATACGCCAATTTTAGGGATGCCCTATTATGAAATGAGTGGGGATGTGAATACTGATTTGGATGTAACTACGACCGTAACTGATATGGTTATTTCGAGGAGGGCCTCTATGGATGGCAGCAGTAACATCAACCACATATGTGCATTTATAATGTCATTTATGAATGACAGTGATTCCATTACAAACATCCTTAAAAGAACTGGAATATCCCCATAAATGACAGAAATCTTCATAAATATATAAGCATACGACCTAATGCTGTGTTTAAAAAAGGTATGAACCTGAATGGTCTTTTTGAGAAAAAACAAGGCCCACTGAGATGTCATCAGGGCATGATGAAATTCTGCGGTAATTGTCCATATTGCAAGTACATCTTAGAAGGAACAGATTTTGAAGTTAACAGTAAACATCAGACTAAGTTGCAGGGTGTACTGTTTTTCCAACAGGGTTGTTTATTGTGCTTTATGTTCACTATTCCCCGTTTCTATATAGGTAAAACTGAGCAAAGATTCCAAGACAGAATTTATGAACATACGCATGATATTAAAATAAAAAAAAACAGCTAGTGGTCTTTCTAAATGAAAAGTAAAAAGTAAAAAATGCACCAAGATAACACACAGCAAAACATTTAATCACAGCAAAGTACAAAGTGGTAAGTGCTTTCACAACCGAAGTTGCTTCATCAGACACCACAGTAAAAAATGCACAGGTTTAAATAGAGATTCTAAAATGCCAATTAATCAATAAAATCACACAATGATTAAGTAGCAGTGAAAAACAATTAAGCCTCATGCTCAAACTAAAAAAAGCATTGCTTAAAAACATTGTACAAGAAGGAATCAAATACTATACATGAGAAAGCACTTAAAAAAACTTATAAAATCATTATAAAACATGGAAAAATACTAGGCAGGAAAAAGTTAAATAGAATACTTGGAAACTAAAAGCTAGTTAAATACATAGACTAATTTTGAAAGAACTTAGCTAATCTTAATGCTTGAGATGTCTAGACTTTAAAAAAGGGACCAAGGAAGTAGTAGCATTCAAACCAGGATACTTTTCAGGATTAAGTTTCAAAATCCACTTCTGTTCATGTCCCTCTGTGATATTCTCAATGTCACCACCTCTGGGGTTTCTATGAATATGTTGCAGAACAAAGAAGTTAAAGGAATGAGAATGGCCATTGGACATAACATGATTGGCTAGAGCATTTGATGGTTTATTATTACTAATATCTCTTAGGTGGTCTAAAATACGATCTTTAAGCATTCTATTTGTTTTTCCTACATAAAAAGCAGGACATTGTGCACAAAAACAATAATAGACCACATTGGTAGATCTGCAATCAGTGTATTGATTAGTGTATAAAGAAAATTTCCTAGTAGGATGTACATATTTATTTTTACTATATATAAATTGACAAGCACTGCAATTCCTGCATGGAAAAGTACCATGCCGATTGGATCTAATAATAGTTCTAGATAATTCACCATGACATAGATGTTGTTTAAGGGATTTATTATTTCTAAAACTAAAAATGGGAGAATGTCCGACCTTGTCTACCAATCCAGGCACTTCTTGTAGCAAATACCAATGCATTTTGACTACATCTAAGTATTGATTGATGTTACTGGAAAACTGAAACACCACTCTTAAAATCATTACTAGTTCTGGTAGTATGTCTTGTATTGTCAACAGCATCACCAGCATTAAAATAAGGTTTACATCTAGTGCTTCTCAGCTTCCAAACATTAGAGATTGTCTGTTCAATGTCTGCAAGCGAGTATCCCCTATGTAAAAATTCTGTTTTTAAATTAGATAGGGCAACTACTGCATCTTCATCTCTGCTATGCAGTCGCAGTGTTCTAAAAACCTGACCCTTGAGCACGTTCCTAGGAACGTGTCTAGGGTGCATACTAGATTTGTACAAAAGAGTATTTTTTCTAGTGGGTTTAAAATAAATATTACTGTAAAGACTATTTAAAACAGATTTACTAACCTGCACATCAAGGAAACTGATGTCAGTGTTGGAACTATGGTAAGTGAACTTTAAAAAATCAGTAGTTGAATGCAAATATTCCAAAAACTGTGCCAAATCAATACCAGAGCCTCTCCACAGCATAAATACATCATCCACAAAGCGGATGTACCAAAGTATTTGTCCAAAGAATGGATTATTATTTGACAACACATTTTGCTCTTCCCAGCTGACCAAAGCCAAGTTGGCATAGCTATTTGCACATGCAGTGCCCATGGCCACGCCAACTTTCTGCAAAAAGAATTGCTCCTGGAACATAACAATGTTGTTCTCTAGAATAATCTCTAAGAGACTACAAATCAACTGTATCTTAGTGTTGATGAAACACTTATTCACAGAAAGAAAATTCCTAACGCTGTCAACACCCCAGGTGTTAGGTATACTAGTGAATAAGGATTCAATGTCTAATGTAACAAGGACAAAATTCTCATTAACATCAACACTTTCCATTCTATCATAAAGCCTTTGTAAAAACATCTTTATATCCTTCAATATTGCATGGCAGTTTGCCAACAAACCATGTAAACATCCCTCTACATAAATAGAGAGAGGTTCAGTACACCACCCAGTGCCTGAAACAATAGGACGCATGGGTGGAGATAACAAATTTTTGTGTATTTTTGGTAAGCCATATACCCTGGGAACAAGAGGTTTATACACATTAAAATACCTAAGTGAATCATCTATTAAATTCATGATTAGTAAATCAAAAATTAAAAAAGAAACTTTATTTATTATAGCGTTAACAGTAGGCTTGGAAATGCATTGATATGTATGCGTGTCAAGTAAAAGTTTCTCCATTTGTGTGACATATAAATCCTTGTCCATTAACACTATACCGCCTCCTTTATCTGCCTGCTTAATAACTAGTGAATGTATATTTTTTAATTCTTGCAGGGCTCTATGTTCATCTGCCAAGTTATAAAATGACATACTAGTATCAGTTGAGTTGTTTAATTCTCTAAAAGCAATTTCACATACATCTGTGAATTGTTGAATACCTGTTGGTAAAGCTGGAATAAAGGTACTAGGTTTTCTGTATATATTATGTCCTTTATTACCTGCAGTAGTATCTGTAGGAAACAAACACTTTAGGGAAAGACTTCTGCCAAGTAGTCTTAAGTCCTTCAACATTTCTGCTGAGTTGGCCCTCCTTGCAGGAATAAAAGATAAACCTTTATTAAGAACACTAAGCTGTTCACTATTTAACACAAAAGAAGAAATATTCATAACTAAATCTGAGACTACATGCGTCTCTTTTTGGATTGATGAGCTATCACATCCATGTGCTGGCTCTTGAATGTCTTGCCGTTGTGGGTAAAGCTTTTGGACTGAGCTCTGTATGGCAAGGCTGTTCTCAAAGAGTAGTCCCCCTTCTTTGTCTTGTCTAAAAAAACACTTGTTTCCTTGTTTAGTTCTTGCCCTTGAGTATTATTAACTACAGATACATTTGAAGTTGAAGGCATTACTGCCGATGCGTAAGTTGGACGCACATCATTAATAGACTTGTCAGTGGTAATGGAAGTCTCCAAACTGCTAAAAGCAGTAAAAGAAGGTTGCATACCTGGTTCTGCTTGCATAGCGTTAGTGAATCACGGCCAAAACTCCCCGATCGTCTGTAGTAGGAACTGCCGAATTACTAGTAGCAGTAACAGGAATTTGCAAACCTGGTTCCACTTGTGTAGCATTTGTAGATACGGGTGCCATAACTCCCCGATCATTCGTAGAACCGGAAACAGGACCAGAGGTGCCAGTCGTGTTTCCCTGAGATGCAGTATTTGCATTAAAGGGACCATTACTCTGAATAGATGTAGTTTTAACTTCTTTCGGCCAGGAAAAGACATTGTTTCTTGCAAAGTCGGTTTTATCTCTATTAAGTTTAGATAACTTAATAGACTGTAGTTTCTTCTCATAAGAAACTATATTATCCTGTAGTTGACTCATTTTGTATAAGGATAATATAGTTGCTTATGAGAAGAAACTACAGTATACAAGGATACAAAGATGTTTTTACAAAGGCTTTATGATAGAATGGAAAGTGTTGATGTTAATAAGAATTTTGTCCTTGTTACATTAGACATTGAATCCTTATTCACTAGTATACCTAACACCTGGGGTGTTGACAGCGTTAAGGATTTTCTTTCTGTGAATAAGTGTTTCACCAACACTAAGATACAGTTGATTTGTAGTCTCTTAGAGATTATTCTAGAGAACAACATTGTTATGTTCCAGGAGCAATTCTTTTTGCAGAAAGTTGGCGTGGCCATGGGCACTGCATGTGCAAATAGCTATGCCAACTTGGCTTTGGTCAGCTGGGAAGAGCAAAATCTGTTGTCAAATAATAATCCATTCTTTGGACAAATACTTTGGTACGTCTGCTTTGTGGATGACGTGTTTATGCTGTGGAGAGGCTCTGGTATTGATTTGGCACAGTTTTTGGAATATTTGCATTCAACTACTGATTTTTTAAAGTTCACTTACCATAGTTCCAACACAGACATCAGTTTCCTTGATGTGCAGGTTAGTAAATCTGTTTTAAACAGTCTTTGCAGTAAAATTTATTTTAAACCCACTAGAAAAAAAAAACTTTTGTACAAATCTAGTATGCACCCTAGACACGTTCCTAGGAATGTGCTCAAGGGTCAGGCTTTTAGAACACTGCGACTGCATAGCAGAGATGAAGATACAGTAGTTGCCCTATCTAATTTAAAAACAGAATTTTTACATAGGGGATACTCACTTGCAGACATTGAACAGACTATCTCTAATGCCTGGAAGCTGAGAAGCACTAGATGTAAACCTTATTTTAATGCTGGTGATGCTGTTGACAATACAAGATATACTAACAGAACTAGTAATGATTTTAGAGTGGTGTTTCAGTTTTCCAGTAACATCAATCAATACTTAGATGTAGTCAAAAAGCATTGGTATTTGCTACAAGAAGTGCCTGGATTGGTAGACAAGGTCAGACATTCTCCTATTTTTAGTTTTAGAAATAATAATTCCCCTAAACAACATATATGTCATGGTGAAGTATCTAGAACTATTATTAGATCCAATCAGCATGGTACTTTTCCATGCAGGAATTGCAGTGCTTATCAATTTATATATAGTAAAAATAAATATGTACATCCTACTAGGAAATTTTCTTTATACACTAATCAATACACTGATTGCAGATCTACAGATGTGGTCTATTATTGTTTTTGTGCACAATGTCCTGCTTTTTATGTAGGAAAAACAAATAGAATGCTTAAAGATCGTATTTTAGACCACCTAAGAGATATTAGTAATAATAAACCATCAAATGCTCTAGCCAATCATGTTATGTCCAATGGCCATTCTCATTCCTTTAACTTCTTTGTTCTACAACATATTCATAGAAACCCCAGAGGTGGTGACATTGAGAATATCACAGAGGGACATGAACAGAAGTGGATTTTGAAACTTAATGCTGAAAAGTATCCTGGTTTGAATGCTACTACTTCCTCGGTCCCTTTTTTAAAGGCTAGACATCTCAAGCATTAAGATTAGCTAAGTTCTTTCAAAATTTGTCTATATATTTAACTAGCTTTTAGTTTCCAAGTATTCTATTTAACTTTTTCCTGCCTAGTATTTTCCCATGTTTTATAATGATTTTATAAGTTTTTTAAGTGCTTTCTCATGTATAGTATTTGATTCCTTCTTGTACAATGTTTTTAAGCAATGTTTTTAAGCAATGCTTTTTTTAGTTTGAGCATGAGGCTTAATTGTTTTTCACTGCTACTTAATCATTGTGTGATTTTATTGATTAATTGGCATTTTAGAATCTCTATTTAAACCTGTGCATTTTTTACTGTGGTGTCTGATGAAGCAACTTCAGTTGTGAAAGCGCTTACCACTTTGTACTTTACTGTGATTAAACATTTTGCTGTGTGTTATCTTGGTGCATTTTTTACTTTTTACTTTTCATTTGGATTTATTTCTGCACCAAGGTTTTACCCAACACAGTTTCTTTGGTTTTCAAGTGCTCTTTCTAAACACTGTGTGAAACATCCTGATCATACTTTTTTTTCTTTTGTCTTGGAACAGAAAGAAATTGGGGAAAGAAATGGCCCATGGATGCTATACTTGGAAAATGTGAGTTACAATGGCAACTACAACTTAATGCAATGAATTGTCCAGGACTGAATAAACAATTTTCCATTGCTTGTGTATTAAAATTTAAAACACTTGAAAAATAAGCTGGGTCACATCAATAACAATAATCTTTAATGTTGAGTGAAGGATATATTATTATTTTTCTGATACAAATTATTTTTTCTGCTACAGTCTTTTTTGATTCATGAATATGGAGTATTTGGCTAACCAATTAATGGCCATGTTTGAACTGGACTCCACCTGCAACTAATATGATTGGTTGTTTTATAAATGTATTTTATAGGGCAAATTTTGGGGACTCGTCTATTATGTGTAAGATTTTTATAACTTAGATTGGGCTATTTAAATGGATCCAATAACAAAAATTAATTATCTGATGAAGTTTTTGAGAGAAAAGACAAAAGCGCTTATCTGACTGACTGAACTTGGTATATTGGATTTTACTATATCAGATTGATTGAATTTGGTACACTGGATTTTACTACACTCCTTTTATTGAATATTTTATGATTAAAGTCTCTGACTTTTTAACCCTGGTCAGACCTGAAAATTTTTTTGGAATTTGTAGTCTGGTTTCGGGATTTTTCTTTGTATTGTTTGCTTCAGCTATATGGCTTCCAAATGTCCATCACTTTTACCTTTTCTTCCTTTTTAAGTCTTTATGGATTCATTCAGGCCAATAAAGTCAAACCCCACTAGCTGTGGACATTTATTTGATGAACATGTGTGTGTGTGTGTGTGTGTGTGTGTGTGTGTGTGTGTGTGTGTGTGTGTATGCGTACATGTACGTGTGTACCAGCACACATCTGTTTGTGTTTGTGTGTGTGTGTGTGTGTGTGTGTGTGTGTGTGTGTGTGTGTGTGTGTGTGTGTGTGTTCATGCATGGGCAGACTGGTGCACATCTGTGCAGGCATATGTGTGTGTTTGCTTTATGTGTGTGTGTGTGTGTGCGTGTGTGTGTGTATGCGTACATGTACGTGTGTACCAGCACACATCTGTGTGTGTGTGTGTGTGTGTGTGTGTGTGTGTGTGTATGCGTACATGTACGTGTGTACCAGCACACATCTGTGTGTGTGTGTGTGTGTGTGTGTGTGTGTGTGTGTGTGTGTTCGTGCATGGGCAGACTGGTGCACATCTGTGCAGGCATATGTGTGTGTTTGCTTTGTGTGTGTGTGTGCGTGTGTGTGTGTGTGTGTGTGTGTGTGTGTGTGTGTGTGTGTGTGTGTGTGTGTGTGTGTAATCTTGCACATGTAAATGTGTGAGTGTTGGGGGGCATTGTATATAAAACCTTATATCTTCTTGTTGAGAAAATACCTGTTATTCCTATTAATGACATTTTTCCCAGTTTGCTCTCTCTCACTCTGTCCTAATCCTTGTGCATTCCATGATAGTGCTCATTTTTGTACATCTGTGTTTAATCCATGCATGCATGATTTCTGTGCACTTTCTTTACAGACACATGTAAGTCACTGTGAAAGTTTGGCAGACATGGAATGTAATAGTGAAGGGGATATAATTTAGGAAACAATACCCAGAAGCTTATACACTTGGTATGTTAGCCAGAAATACCGGACAGTGCCCATCCATAGAGGAAAAGTGAAACAGATGATGAGTGAGTTTGCTTATTAAGAGGAAAATATAGAAGGCCTTCACCAGTATTGATGCTGCATAAAAAAGGTCCTCACCAATGTGAATGCTGCATCATTCAATGTGCTGACAAATGCCAGGAGTGAGCCACCTCTGAATGTGAAGCGGATAAGATCCTATGTCTACCTCCCCACACCTTATGTCTTCACTGCTGAGATAGCCTAAGTTGGGCATTGCCGTCAGCAACCATCTACTTCAACAACACTGAGAGGATAGGAACTAGAAGTTTAGTCTGTATAGAACTAACACTGTGTTCACCCGGTAAGAAGGCACTGAAAATGTAACCTTAAAAAGACTCAGTCTCAGATGTCTGATGAGGGACTGAGGTGTGGACCTGTGATCATTATCCTTTGAGGGTGAACACTTCAGCCATTTTTCCACCAAAGACAATCTTCAGGATCTGTAACATTGCTCCTTTTCATCACAGACTACACCTTCCTGACTCATGTCAACATGTACAAGTAAGACAGTACTATCCATGCAGGGGCAGTACTGATATGAAATGTTACACTCCTTGACCAAGATGGATAATTCTTCTGCTGCCATTGCCTCTAAAATTCTTGAAAAAGCCAACCGTTTTGACTTGGATTTCAGCACTGGCACTGCAATTTTTGATTTTAAGCAGACAACTAAATGCATAAAATAATGTTTCTCAGTATTGTAAACAAAGGATGCTGGTTCAGACATACACACATTATGTGATGCCAGACAGAACAATTTTAAACTAGCTTGGCTGTGAAGATCTTCCAACATATCCCAACTACACATCACTGCCTTTCTGATCTTACAAGCACGGAAGTGAGTGAAATCTTTGTTTCATTCATGGAGGTGTGGTACAACATAGATAAAGAGGTTCATGGAGTTCTGTAAAGCTGTGACTACTTTGGTGTGAATGGGAAACTAAGGGGCTAGGGCACATGAACATCTAAGGTATAGCATGTGCTTCCAGTGTTTCCAAACAAATTGTGGAGCTCCTCTGTTCTACATTTGTATCTTCCCACCACATTAAAGAAACTATAGAATCCTGGCTACGGATGTTTACATGGCAAGGTTACCTGTGAGAGCTTGTTAGGATCAAAATGGACATGTTATATACCATTGGTTGTCCAAGATCTCCAAACTTTATCAAGCCAAAATGTTCTGCCATAATGGAGAGACAGATCAGCAATGCCTTATCCAATAAAAAAAAAAATACATTTTCTTGCAGTTTCTCAGAGCTACCCCGAGTGAATACTGTTTAAACAGGGATTCAAAATGCACATGATCCTTTTGGCACAAACTTTAACTTTCCCTTTTCATACACAGTTCCACAGATTCATTTCCTATGAGCATTTGCACCTTCACTTTGAACCAAGCAAACATACACACACACATACACACATACAGCTATCAGTGTGTGTGTGTGTGTGTGTGTGTGTGTGTGTGTGTGTGTGTGTGTGCGCATGTGTGCACATGTGCATGAATGTGTGTACAACATACATGTGTATAGTCTGTCCAGTTTCTGAACTGCATGAACCTAATACTGTGAAAACCACTTGTTATATACAAAGTAATGCAACGGCTTGATATAAGTACTTTTTTTGCAAGAGGAAGCTTTAATATTCCCAAACATCCATGTATCAGTTCCACAGTCACTCAATATTTAAGAAAGTAAGAAAACTTAAAACACACACACACACACACACACACACACACACACACACACACACACACACACACACACACACACATACACACACACACACACACGCACACTGTGGTATCCAGAACTCAATTGTATAGGAGTATGCAAGTGAGTTTTGAATTACTGTATGCTGAAAAAGCACAGTATGTCCATACACACATATATAGATAGCTATAAATAAATAAATATATATGGAGAGAAAAAAAAATAATCTATATATGTGTGTGTGTGTGTGTGTGTGTGTGTGTGTGTGTGTGTGTGTGTGTGTACATGATATATACATGTGCATGCATACAACACACACACACACACACACACACATAAATCTTAAAGAGATGTGCCCATCCATGATACATTTGTGAAATCAACACTTGCAAGTAAAAATCCAGTTTATGCATTTTAAAGACAGTAGCAAATATTGAAAGGATTGAACACTAGATAATAAGTATCATTTTATGTTTCTGTTTACCAGCAAATCCCATATTGAATGTCTTCCAAAATCTATGAATAGGAAATAGCTAATTTCTAATGAAGCAATTGTGTCTACTTTATTTCCAGGTAAACTGATAATACAAACTTTAAAGGAAGGAAGCCTGCGCCTTTGTGATGGAATGCACAGAGATAATTAAATCTCGACTGTTTTAATAATTTCTTCTGGGATTTACAGAAGAAGCTTCATCCATCTGGTGTAATTAAGATAACAGATATATGCGGGCAGAACAGAAATGTAGAGAATATCATCTCCTCCGTGGTAATGTTTGTGTGCTTACTTAAGCTGCCTAGAAATATTAGACAGTAGCATTTCAGTGCATTTGAAGTCCCAGTGATAGAGTTTTGTGTGCAGTATTAAATAGAAAATCCATTTCTCAGAAGTCAGGTAAATCTGTCTTGGTAAAAGATAATGCAGGGCTTACAAATGAAAGAATGGATTACATTCATTGCCTCTGTATTCCACTGTGAAACACAGATTAGACTCACTAAACTTAATGATTTATGAGGCCACTAAGGTTTTTACTCACTGAGAAAATGCTTGCAAGTTCTGTGGATTAAAATGGCATATCTACTTTTTTGTTATAAAAATGATTTTAATTAAGAGTTTGATAAGGTAGAATTAGCAACTATTTTGCTCAGATAGCAAGATAATAAAAGGTGATGCTAGAATATTTTATGCTACGACATTGGGTCATTTGTTTTGTTTCCATGATATATCACAAATAGCAATTATCCTTTGAAGCTAAGAGAACAGAGTACTTGACATAATTCTGAACTTCACACAGAGTGGGGTGAAAAACAAATTATGAAGAATCTTCATGTGTCTTCAAATATGATAATGTTTACTGCTACTGAAACCAAGTATACAAGGATGTGATATTTAGGGGTCCAATAAAGATGAAATGTTTAGCTAAAGTACATTCTACACATCTCACATCACCAAAATGATAAAATGTGTTCAGCTGACTACATGAGTATAAATTATTGGAAGCATAACCCACAACTCTGTTGGAAGCAGTGTGTTTTTCAAAAGTCTTTGGCATAAGATTGATAAAAATTGCCACTATTCTAGATGTATATTCACTGATGATTTCCAGTTGGCTTTTCAACTTTTTTTAGTATTGTTGAAAGTTTTGTTTCCTAATCTTATGTGTTTTGCTTCTAATATTAAATACAAATATATGTCCTTAATACAGTGTAGTTAACTGTACTTGCATTTGTATTTTCTGCACTTTTATATAGCTGTAAAAGGGTTTCCGTCGGTAGGCCTTATAGTTACAATTGCAATAAATGCTGTGCATGCGTGGATATATCACACAAGATACACATACACACACACGTGTGTGCACGCACACACACACACACACACACACACACACACACACACACACACACACACACACACACACACACACAGACACATGCACATGTACACATGCATGAAAACACACACACACACACACACACACACACACACACACACACACACACACACACACACACACACACACACACACACACACAGAGTGCTTAACACACAAGTATGATAATTAACAGTGACATCTTTTACTTTAGCATTACAGCTTGTTTGAACATGTCACTTTTATTGAGAAGACAAGTGAGGAGTGACAGAGACATCACAGGCATAGAAGAATGCATTAAACATAAATATAGTGCACCACTTTTTGATCAAATCCCATAAACAGGGATAGTATAGTCTTATAAGTAAAAGAAAATAAGAGAAATTAACCTGAAGAAACTGGGACTTGAGAATGGTGGTTGTCTATTATGCAGTTTTGATAAAGGCTGTACAGAAATATAAATAGAGGAAAGGCAGAGGGCTGTCTGGGTTATGGCAACCTTAAAGTGAGAACTACTCCTCTTGAGGACTGTATGCTAAAACAGAGTTAACTCATCATAGCGGTAGGTAAGGGACTTCAGATTAATGAGTGCTGGGTCCAGGAATGAATGTTGTGACTACCATCACTGATTGGCCATCATCACAACACCACAGCCTGGGCAGCTAACTAACAGGTAAATGTAGATCAGTAGTCAAGGGTTTGATTCCCTCAGCCTCCATTGTTTAACTGTGTGACTCTGAACAAGTAACTTAATCTGACAGCACTCCTGGGCTAAATCTGAAAAAGGTCCACTGAGATCAGTGCTCTACCCCAGTTAAATAAAATAAACTAAATAAAATGATTCATAAGTACATGCGAACATTTGAAAAATGCACTGCTTCCAACCGAGTTGTAGGTCATACCTCTAATCATTTATAGTCCTGTATAATCCAAATACATTTTGTCATTATGATACTAAGAGGTGTGTATAATGTATTTTAGCTAAATATTCCATCATTGTTTTCCCTTCCTAAAAGAGCTATGGAGCTTTGCACATACTTTCTCTAAATATGAAAACGTTGCTAGAAGTAAGGAATGATATAAATAGACAACGGATTATATCCACATTGGAACTGGAATAATGTAATAAACTCTAGCATGTGCAGGACTAACAAGGCCTCATAGCGGCTATAGACTGACTCAGCAGTTATGAGTAACAATAAAGAAATGGCATCCTAATAAGACTGAGAATTTTGTGACTGACCCTCATAAGATAGATCGCATAACATCAAAGACACTTGATTGTGAATGTCTGTCATTGTGAAAATACCAGTAATGAAATATTTTTGTAGGGGCAAACCCACTTTCCCCACAGCATAGGTGAGTGAACCATTGATGGCCTTATTAATTATATAACTTACATTGATCTTGCTGTATCTGATGGGGAAAAGAGAAATCCTCATGATTCCACAGTCTCAATCTTTAAACTGAATTTGCAAATTAGTGATTGTACATGAGATTGCACAACAGCAGGTTTCTGAGGAAATACCTGTTGCTACTGGGTATTGCGAAATGGGTAAAATGAATGAAAAATATAAAAGGATAGAGACAGAGGGCTAACTGGTGCTGCACCCTATGTAATCACAGGGAAATGAACTAGCCAACACCAATGTCATGAAGAAGGGTGGCAATGGGAGACCACTAAACTTGCCACTGATCATATCACCTCTACACAATGGGAGACAACTAAAGTTGTCAGTGATCATATCACCTCCACACAATGGGAGACAAATAAACTTGTCACTGATCATATCACCTCCACACAATGGGAGACAAATAAACTTGTCACTGATCATATCATCTCTACACAATGGGAGAAAAATAAACTTGTCACTGATCATATCACCTGTATGCAATGGGAGACCACTAAACTTGTCACTGATCATATCACCTCTACACAATGGGAGACCACTAAACTTTTTCTGATCATATCACCTCTACACAATGGGAGACCACTAAACTTGTCACTTATCATATCACCTCTATATAATGGGAGACCACTAAATCTGTCACTGATCATATCACCTCTATATAATGGGAGACCACTAAAGCTGTCACTGATCATATCACCTCTACATAACGGGAGACCACTAAACTTGTCATTGATACATATCACCTCTACACAATGGGAGACCACTGAACTTGTCACTGATCATATAACCTCTACACAATGGGAGACCACTAAACTTGTCACTGATCATATCATCTCTACACAGTGGGAGACCACTAAATTTGTCACTGATCATATAACCTCTACACAATGGGAGACCACTAAACTTGTCACTGATCATATAACCTCTACACAATGGGAGACCACTAAACTTGCCACTGATCATATCATCTCTACACAATGGGAGACCACTAAACTTGTCACTGGTCATAGCACCTCTATATAATGGGAGACCACTAAACCTGTCACTGATCATATCACCTCTACATAACGGGAGACCACTAAACTTGTCATTGATACATATCACCTCTACACAATGGGAGACCACTAAACTTGTTACTGATCATATCATCTCTACACAATGGGAGACCAATAAACTTGTCACTGATCATATCATCTCTACACAATGGGAGACCCCTGAACTTGTCATTGATACATATCACCTCCACACAATGGGAGACCACTGAACTTGTCACTGATCATATAACCTCTACACAATGGGAGACCATTAAACTTATCACTGATCATATAACCTCTACACAATGGGAGACCACTAAACTTGTCACTGATCATAGCACCTCTATATAATGGGAGACCACTAAACTTGTCACTGATCATAGCACCTCTATGCAGATATGCAACATGCAGAAAGGAAGGAATAGTGAAGTTTTATTCATGGGCAAAGGCAAAGAACGAAGAAATGGAGTGGTTGGAGATGGATTAATCTATACAATGAACCAGTCCTTGGTGTGAAGGATGGACCATGGTTAAGTTAGTAATTATAAAAAGAAGAAGTTGAGGAATGCACTGCTGATACATGTCAAATAAGAATGGCATTTAAACTAATACAGAAGATGGAGGTGTGGGGTTAAAGTTCAGATGAGATTAACTAAGGAAGGGGAAACAAATAGAGAAACTGATAGACTTGAGAAAGAAGGAATCGCTAGAAAGAAAAGAATGGACTGAAAATCTGAATCATTGTATTTTCCTACACTAAGGCTCCAGGAAGGAAGACAGGAGAGCTTCAGGGACAGTGGTGGAATGTGGAGACAGTATTATGGGCCAAGGGGGCACACGGTTACAACTACTCAGGAATGAAAGTGAAATGAAGGTTGTAGAGATGTATGTCATGGATATTGACAAGAAAACTATCAATAATACCATTTACCCATTACAGGGAGCTATGTCTTGGTCTTTATGGTATAATCAATGATTTACCAGTATATGCTGGTGACCTTTTCTTAAACGCACAAGGGGACCTAGAAGATCCATATCTATTTCATTAGATGGGGCTTCTATTAGAGATAAGAAAATCAGAGTGTTGCTAAACCCTGAGTTACAGTCTGTCACCTGATATGCTGGGCATGCAGAAAACAAATGCTCTAGCAAACTTCATTATGAGAGGTCTAAAATGTTTTCATAGCAGTACCTGGCTTATTCCCTGTTCTTTCTCTCTTTGGTATTCTATCGAGCAAATAATGTTCAGCTCAAAATATGGGTACAAAACAAAAGTGCTTTGGTCAGGGATTCCCATCAATTCCTGCTATTTTCTCTAACCCTGCTTAGACTGATATCCTCCCACTGAGCATTGTTTTCACTGACACAGCATATGTGGATTCTAGCCAGTTCAGGATTACCATCCTCCTAAAACCAGCACTGCTCTTCTACATAGCCAGATACTGCTTCCTTTCTTCAACTAACTCCTTCTGTAGAAAGAACAATTCATGAAAACAATTCTCTTTAAGCTAGAAAGCTGGCAATTTTTTGGTCTCTTGTGTATTTGTATCTCAACTTATTCTACCACTAGAGTCCTACTTGGGTAGTTGTTTGGATTTCTACCGAAGGCCCATCTGCCTACCTTCCTTTTTGTTTGTTCAGCATGAAACTCATCTATCTTCTTTCCTTATATGTTCTCATTCTCATAATGATGGGCTCCACTTCTTTCGGCTGTACTGACATCTCTATGTGCCTTAACTGCTGGTATTTTATGTAGAATATCTTTAACTTTGAGAAATTCATTGCTTCTTCTGGCTGTACTGACTTCTGTCAGTACTTTGGTTGCTAGTATTTTATGTGGAATATCTTTAACCTTGAGACCTTCATTGCCTGGTTCTGTACTGACTCTACCCTTAGTCTTAACCAACTCAGTTTAAGATTTAACTTCCATCTAGATCCAATCATTTCTTCCAGATTCTAATTCCATAACTCCGTCTCTTACAATATATTGTTTTTCTCTCCCTCTCACATATTCTACAACCTTATGAAATTGAGAACATCCTGCCCTGCTTAGCATATCATGCATTAAAGTAGACAGTAAAGTTAAATTGCATAGTACTTTGCCTAGAATATTCTCCATTTCTACTTTGGTTACACTTTTTTATCTCCATGTATATACATTACTTCACATTTCTATTTACTACTAGTTTTATGCTTCCACATGTATTTTGTTCTAACTAAAGTAATTCTGTTTCTTAATCTAAAAAAAATCATATAATTTTTCTCCATACATAAAGCATTGTACATTGTTTGGTAATAGCACAATGGCAAAAAGTAGATTTTAATCACAAAGCAAACTCTTACATACAAATGAGAAAAAATTGTGACCAAACAAAATTGCCATATAACTTTTATTCTTCACAACAATCTGATACCTTGGTGATTCAGCTTTACTAGATGATGGATCTTGATGCACAGACTATAGAATTCGAGAGAATAAGCTCTAAGCTAGACCAAATTTTGTTAATTTACTTTCAGTAGCACATTATTTAATGGTTGTCTGACTATTGTTAATATGTTTTACTGGTAGTGGTATTAACATAAGCTCTGCAATAATTCACTATGTGCACCTTCTTTAAATATTTAAAACACTTTAGCTCTGATAATAACAAAACAAATATGTAACTGGGGCTATTTAGTATGCCTTGCATACAGGTTGGATATACATTTTGCACTTTCAAACAATTGCACATATTTTAAGGCAAACAGATGTTGACAAGTTTGCAGATAATTTTTGAGACACATTTTCATTATTTGTTAGGTAGTACCATCAAAATATATGCACTAGAATGATGTCTATTTTTAATTGCACCATTCATACTAGGTTCTAACCATGGTCTTCATTATGTGTTTCAAATCAGCCATCTGGTAAATGTCCCATGATTAAATATTTCAGAGTGTGCTTTCAGTGAAGTTATTTTTGTTAGCTAAGAGTTCCTTTTTCAGTTTCTGCTAATTATGCATAGGTAAATTCTCTATATCAATAAAGATAGTCAATGAAACACTTGTAAACTGATAAAACTCTCACACACAGTTGAGTGCAAGTTCTTCTTGTCACATTCTTCTCAAGGTCCAAGAAGTAGGCTTCATTATCATTTCCTGTGGTGGATTACTGATTACTGAAGCTGTTTTGTTGCCACAACATGCTCAAAGGCTGCACACCTGGTGTCACATCTTTCCTATGCCATACGTAACTGCTGACTGATACTGTTTGCCATGTGTCTTAGGTGGTCCCCATTATCTATGGTGGCCTTTGCTAATTAATAACCTCCACCATTGTATCACCAAACACAGTAGCCACAGTCCACATAGAAATAGACACAAGTGGCAGTATACAGTGATACAATTTTAGAGGTACAAAGGATTACAGTTCAAAAAGTCTCAGCTGTACAGTTCTCATTTTTATATTCCCCAGGATTCATGAAGCTGAAGGTTCCGTGCAGGAGCAGTGTAGCCGCTCATGCACATAATATGGCCGCCGAGCGATCCAGGAACATGCCGTTTTGATGTGCACAAGCCTGCCTACACTGCTCCTGCATGGAAAGCCCTGCAGTATGCTAATCCGCTCATTTGCTGGTGAAAACCATGCAAATGAGCTGAATTAGTGATTCAGGAAGTAGGCAGGTCTCTGTGCAGGAACAGTATAGGGTGCAGAAATGTATTCGGCTACTAGCCAAATATATTTCTGCAAACTAGAAAACGGAGGCATGACAGCCTCAAAGAAAGCATGTATTCCCTTAATAAAGCATGCCAATGACCAAATATATGGCATTGGCTTATAAAATGTAATAACATTTATAAACATTTATAAAATAAAAGGCTTTTTTTTGGCTGATCTCAGACGTTTAAGCTTAGATCAGTGCTGCACAAACGGGATTGTGGGGAAAATAAAAAAGAAATGAAAAAGCACAAATAAATGTGAAATCTGCATTTTGCCATTATAGTCAATGGCATGCAGAATGAAAACAATACCAGGGAATAGTGGTTGCTAAGGGGAAAGGCTCAGTGTAAGTGTGGTAACTCAGGAGTAAGGCAGTGGTGTATGCAAATGAGGGGATTTATACTGAATCACAAATTTCTTCTAAGTGTCAGACTACACCTAACCGTGTAGGTGCTCCAACACCATGGTGTAGACAGGAGAAGCAGCTGACATGAAAAGGGGGTGTGTCATGATTGCTGTAAGCACATTGGAGCTCAGTGGCCCATGTTTGCCCTTAGCTAAGCACAGCTAAGGCAGGGGTATGTGTCCGAGGCTGTATTACCCTATTCCATGAAATGCAGAATGTGTTCACATCTAGGAAGGGCCACTTCTGCTTAAAACTGTTTACTATTAAACAGGTCTGTGCAGCATGCACTAGGCCTAAAAAAAAAAAAAACATGGGATAGCAGAACTGTTGACGTTTGAACACCGGGAATGAGCGGCACACATCAGTGCTTAAATGGGGAAGAAATGGGAAATGGAAACTGTGGAAGGAAGATATCAAGGAGAACAAGCATAGCTGGCAGGTGGAATGTATCAGAATCAGCCAATTACACAGGCAGCAGCCCAACACAGCACAGTACTATAAACTATGCAAACACTTTTCAGTCTGTTTTTTCCCACAAACTCTACACCACTGGTGTACACATTTGGGGGAATTTTAAACTGACAAATCTAACAAAACATATTAGGGGCTGCTCTCTCTATCAGCATGTGCTAGAGACTGACGGTGGTGAGGAGGAAAATGCTGACAGCCAACTCAGACTGAGGAGGAGGAGGAGAGTGTTCAGACCCAGGGTAACCTACCAGGGGCTACATGATCTGGAGATAGTAGAGAGATACAGGGTGGACAGGGACATACTTCAGCTACTTGTTGAGCTGTGCCAGCCTCACCTTAGAGCCAGAACCAAAAGAGGGGAACCCATCCCAGTGAATACCAAGGTATGTGTAGCCTTAAGAATACTAGCTACAGGTACTTTCCAAAGACCAACTGGGGATATCATGAGGGTCTCACAGGCATCTGTGCCCAGGATACTCCACAGTTCCTGGATGCCATGCGACCACATGCCGCTGAGCACATTCACTTCTCCAGCACCCATGAGGAGAGGACCAGTAATATGCATCTCTTCCGCTATGTAGCAGACTACCCAGAGGTACTGGGTGCCATAGATTGCACGCACATCCACATCAAAGCGTCACCTGTTGAATGAGGTAAGGTATACATAAACTGCAAGGGCTTCCCCTCCATCAAATGCCAGGTCAGGTGTGATGCCCAGGGCATTATCATTAATGTGTGTGCTGGCAGCCCTGGAAACTATCACGACTCCCACATCTGACATTCATCACAGCTGTATCAGATGTTTGCCAGTGGGGACATCCCATATGGCCAGCTGGTGGGGGATGCTGGATATGCACTGGAGCCATCACACACACACACACACACACACACACACACACAAACACCATAATGAGACACATGCACAAACCAGGATCATTATAGAGCATGTATTTGGGATGCTCAAGTCATGGTTCCGCTGCCTTGACATATCTGGTGGAGTCTTCCAGTACTCTCCAGCCACATTTGCACACATGTTCATAGTGTGTGCCATGCTACACAATATGATCCTGTTGAAACAGCTGCAGCAGAAACAAAATTGGGAAGGGGCAAACAGCCCACCATCATTGCCAAGGCCTCCACAGGCACAGAGTGACTTGGAGGAGGAACATACTGAGCTTCCTCCTGTAGGCAGATGGAGGTATGACCAGTATGCCCCAGCATTGGCAAAGAGGCAACCCATAGCGCATACACTGACACTGTCGGGCACCATGGGCTGATCTCTCTCTCTCTGACTCGCACACACAATAAAAGAGATGCCAAACATCACACCACCTCTACCTGACCATGTATAGGCAGTGTATTGCGTGCATCTGACATAGTCATCCCACAAGCACCACCCTCACAACAGCTACAGGCACAAGGTAAGCCACTCTCTGTAACAAAAATAAACGAATGGAGTGGAATTTTCTGATAGCATGTCTATGGCATTGATCAAGCATGTAAGGGAATGGGGGGGTAACTGGGATAACAGCAGACAACTGACAGCTCTGTGAGACAGCAGGAAGTGTATCACCAGTACTGCCCTTCCCACACCATGCAGTACCACCCTACTTGACAAATACTACTGCAGTATATATGGTGAGCCAAATAATTGGGGGGGGGGGTCACAGGTCACATGCATGGGTGTCAAAGTGGGGAACCCAAACCCACCACCAACCCCACACAGCAGATCAGCTGTAGAAAACCATACAGAAATTCCTGGCAAAGGCCTCCGCATGTCAACATCCATGAAATCCCCATCCACAGACTTTTACACAATGATATCACAGCTGGTCTGGCAGTGGCAGTATGGCTTCGAAAGGTAAGAAGTTAGAAACTACAAATGTCCATGCCAGAACAATCTGACCTGTGGTTGATGCCGTTACGTCTGTAGTCTGAAAGATAGGGCACACCCCTATGCTAAATGGGACCAAAATGTTAAGCAAATCTCAGCACAGTCTGTGCAGATGTGTATCATGTACAGTTGTGTCACCCCCCCATAGTCCCATAGATATGCAGTAACATGTTCCTAGCCTTAAGCAGCATCCATCTGTCACACAGAGTGATGGCGCAATAGTAACAGAAAGCAATTGTCAGTAACAACCACAGTCAAATAACTGGTTCCATCCCAGGGGTGTCTCCTGCCGGCAGCCTTGGAACATATGATCATCAGAATGCACTGCCTTGCTACAGATGGCCTGCATTTGTCACAAGTGGCCTACAGGCCCCTGGAAAATGCCTATACCTCACCCACAGTACCCTGTTAGGGAGTGTCATGGGGTCCATAACACTAACATAACACAGTCCACAAAATGCAAAGAAAGGTCATGCTGATAACTGCTGGGAGCAAACCTGCCAGCCTCAGGGAACCAGAAATCTGGACAAACCCATGAATAATGGGGTAATGAAGGTCCAAAGAGAAGGGCACCTGTGAAATACTGCTCTAATAATGTTATAAAGTTGAAGGAATGATTTGTATTAGCATGGAATGTCTGATGGGTACGAAGTCTGAAACTGCAATGTCAACTGTCAGTGATATCTGACTTCAACCCTGAGTGCCTTGCAAAACACTTTTGCTTGAAAATCACACCTGTTTGGGTAACCAACAAGATATATGAGTCGTGGATGTGGACATTCTGTGATACTCTGTACAGTCGACAGGCAGGGCTAGGAGTTTAAACATGGGAATGCACTCACTGCAGGCAAGCCTAACCCTGGAAGATAGTGACATGTCTGCACCCACAGAACCCTGGGCCACAGCCATGGGGAGTAACACACCCCTCCCTGATCACTCATCCTGTGCAACATCCTGACCCCAACATGTGGCCATCCCAGCAAAATGAGGTGGGCCATACATATATCTGTGACAAACACACACGCCCAGGCTCGTCAAACAGTCTGACATACACAAGACCCTCTAAGTGCAGTCAACCATTGAGGGGAACCCAAGTCAAAGTACTGGTAGCTATAGGCAAACATATCTACCCAGGACACACCCTCCCACCTATCCTATCCCCTACACATCTATCTGGAGTCTGCCTGTCACCCTAATCCCATTTGGTTTATATTACCCAACTGTGGACTGGAAATCAGACCAGGCCAGAACATAAATGCACAGAGATTCTGCCATTTTAATATATCACCAAGGTGCTGGACAATTACCACAGCACCAGCAGTCAATTGCTTATAGGCACACTTCTCAACAGGCTGGATTATGCAAGAATGTTTAGCATTTGGCCCATAGACATGGTGTGTGCATCATTCATCCTGTATTCCTCTGGTAAATCACTGTGATGATCTGCAGAGGTATGTTACAAGGTACTGAAACAATACATGACAGTGAAAATGGTATATATAACAGATGTCTGCTAAAACAAGCCTGTAACCCTAGCAACCCATGCATTTCTGAGAGAAATTGCCACAATCACTGTATGGCCCATTGTCCCCACATGTTGATAGGCTATCTTCAGATATCCTGCACCAACAGGTTGAGCGGTATGGCTGTAGCACAAAACAAACCAGAATGGAGTACAACAATCCATAAAATGGAGTCCCAGATGTACTATAGAAGGACACACTGGGCATGCTCATACACTTAGAGAAATGTCAGTAGGGTCTAGGAATGAACAGGCCTTCCCCACCCAGTGCACTTCCCATTGCCCCACCTTAGCAGTCCTAAAGATGTCTTTCACCATAGAAGTCACTTTTGTCAGGCCCAGCCCCATAAGCTCTGTGGCATGTGTGATAACTGCATAACACTGTAGTACAAACAACTAGTTAGGTAGGAGTTCTAATCTCAGTCCTGGCAAATGTAATAGTGTGTGTGCGTGTGTGTTTACAACTAAAAGCTTTTGGCTCCATTAAAACACAGAGCAGTCCTGCAGATATCAGTCATCTTAGAAGTGCCTTCCTTTAGACCTCAACCCCATAAGCTCTGTGGCACATGCGATAACTGCATAACCCGATAGTACAAATAACTAGTTAAGTAGGAGTTCTAGTCTCATTCCTGGCAAATGTAAGAGTGTGTGTGTATGTGTTCACAACTAAAAGCTTTTGGGTCCATTGAAACCCAGTACACCTCCCCTTTCCCTACTTTAGCAGACCTGCAAATATCAGTGATCTTAGAAGTGCCTTCCATCAAGCCTCAGCCCCATAAGCTCTGTGCCATGTGCGATAACAGCATAACATGAAAGTACAAATAACTAGTCAGGTAGGAGTTCTAATCTCAGTCTTGGCAAATGTAAAAGTGTGTGCATGTGTGTGTGTGTGTGTGTTTATAACTAAAAGCTTTTGGGTCCATTCAAACTCAGTGCACTTTCCCTTTCCCTACTTTAGCAGTCCTGCAGATATCAGTCATCTTAGAAATGCCTTCCATCAGGCCTCAGCCCCATAAGCTCTGTGGCGCATGCGATAACTGCATAACACTATAGTACAAATAACTAGTTAGGTAGGAGTTCTAATCCCAGTACTGGCAAATGCGTGTGTGTATATGAGTAGTTTTAAGTATTTTGTGGCCTCTCCCACCCAGTACATAATCTATTGCCATACTTTACAAGGGCTAGTGATGTTCCTCATCTTAGAAGTACCTTTGCACAACTGTCACCCTATAAGCTCCATAGCTCATGTGATAAATGCGTAACACTGTAGTAGAAATAGATAGGTAGGGGTTTTACCCCAGTCTGGGCAAGTGTGTGTGTGTGAACAGTATCCTCTTGGTGGGTGGGTTGTTGTGTTTGTGTGAGAACTATACCATTGAGGGGGTGGGTTTTGCAACTTTTTGCTGTTGCCCACCCAGTACATGTCCCAGTGTCCACATTACAAGGCCCACAGTTGCCACCTACTGTAGAGGGACCTGTAGACACTCTGCAGCCCTATAAGCAGTGTGCCATGTGCAATAACTGTGTGACAGTATGGGATAGATAACAAGATAGGCTGCCCATCTAATCCTTGGATATCATTCCCCACTCAAGAATCATCCACAAACATGGGTAGGCACCCACACCTACATCAGTAGGTGACCTGCAAACTTGTTCACAGATAGAACACACAATGTGGAAGCAGCGGACCCCATCTCAGACAAATGAACAGTCATGACTGGAGTCCCAGAGGTTGTGGACTTGGGATCCCTCATGATTGGGATCCACACCTCTGAGGACTAGCCCAATACAAAAGCACCCTGGCTAACAATGTTTGCAGATGGATACAAGGTGGATGCTATTATTATCCCCACACATGAGGTTGACATCCTACACAAAGGCTTTTGAGACCTATGACTGTTGTCAGAACCCTGGACATAGCTCAATGCCAGATGATGTGCCACCATCCCCCTTGGGTATGACATGGTTCCCATAAAGTAATACATTGATGGTAGTCCACTGAACACTGATGTTGGTATAATGGAACTGGGAACACAGGTTGACAGTGAACTGTATGGTGACCACCACAGTGCCACTGTCTTCCGAATGTCTTACCATGTGTCACTACACCTGACTCAGGGTGTGGAATTCAGGAAGTAAAAAGACAGTGTTTCCCTGTACACACCCCTCAGTAGGCCAATCAATGTGTACTATGGCCCATTTGCCATGTACCCACCTGGACAATAGCAACAACAAGAGAGTCTGGAAATATACCTCACAAAGAGGTTCTTAGGCACTACACACTTGCCCCATATGGACAGGCTCCAACAGCTGCACTGAATCTCTATCTCATATTGCCTACATAGGTGCGATCTCTGCCTGACATACACGGCCATGTTTGACCCAACCCAGTCAGTAATGCTACATCTGAGGACACCAATCTGTCACACATGCCCCAGATACCCCAACCACATCCTCACAATCAATAGGACATGCTGGAGGGACAGGTACACAGCCCAGAGACTGGCCACACCATGGAATAGGTGCCCACACATGTCAAGCCGAGAACAGCCCTGGCCATCTGCAACAGATATAAGGAGGAGTGGATGGAGAACAGAATACTCACCCTAGGGATCACTACAGTGACTATACACAGTACACACACTGGGGAGTATTGTCAGGTGACATGATGCCAGTGTATTCCCATGGGCTATCCTTGTAAAGCCTCCATGACCATTTACCACGTACACTCCTATGACTCTTTGAAACCATGGATCTCAGAACTGTCAAAAGTGTGTGTGCATTAGTGTGTTTGACAGTGTTTGTGTGTATGTAAACATGGGTGAAAGTAGTTGGTGGCCCATCTCACCCAGTACAAATACCATTGCTATACCTTTCAAGTGCTGTAGATGTTATTCACTATATAGGTACCTTGGGAGACTCCATAACCTATAAGCTCAGTAGTGTGTGTGTGAACTGCATAACACTATAATACAAAAACACATTGCTGGGGCTTCTAACATGAGTCATTGCAAATGTGTGTGCATTTGTATTATTGTGTGTAAGTGTGTATATGTGTAGGTTACAGTATTTTGTGGCCTTTCTCACCCAGTACATTCCCCCATTGCCATGATTTGCAAGGCCTGGTGATGTCCCTTGCTGTAGACATGGCTTTGGACAAGTGTCACCCCATAACCTCCATGGTGTATGCGATAAATGTGCAACAATCTAGTAATCTAGTAACAATCAATAGATAGGTAGGGGTTCCACTCCCACTCCTGGCAAATGTGTGTGAGAGAAGAGTATCTTGTGTGTGTGTGTGTGTGTGTGTGTGTGTGTGTGTGTGTGTGTGTGTGTGTGTGTGTGCAGTGGTGTGTACAGCAGTGTTTGGGAGTGTGTACACTTGTGTGTGACAGTAATATAAAAACTGTCATACCAACTACACCACCCATTGCCATACCTTACAGGACCTTGTGATGTTAATCACTATATATGATTTCGGAAACACAACACAATATGAACTCTGTACACCCTGTGATAACTACCTAACACTGTACCACCAACAACTAGATGAGTGGGCGTGTCAAGCCCAACACTGGCAATCGTGATCATGTGTGTGTGTGTGTGTGTGTGTGTGTGTGTGTGTGTGCATGTGTATGTGAACAGTATTTTCTGTGTGTTGCATCAACACAATACTCCCTGTGTGTGTGTGGTAATCACAAACCTTTGGTGTGTACCATCCATGACACGATTGTCCACTGTAAAAAAGCTGCTGACATCAGCCAACATGCACTTACCTGTATACACCTCTCAGCCCTATCAGCCATGTGGTACATGCAATAACTGTTGTACAGACCTGTTAATTGTGTACAGCTGTACCCAGGATATGACACAATCAGTGTGGTACTACACTGCCATACCCCTTGTAGAAAAGGACTGCAGGGCTACATCCTACTGACAAACAGACAACTAGAACACAAACAGAATACATTATGGAGACCACAGTCAGTCAGTGTTAATAACAGCAATAAAGCATCATGGCTGGACAGCTACACACACTGATGTGTAACCATTAAACATGCTGGCTGACAACACTTTACACAACATTACATTGCTAACCTGTACTAAATTCACCCTGTGCATCAGAACCATGTTAGCATGCCCGTACATCTATGGTATGGATGACAGGGATGTGACACAGGTGTCATCATATGCACAGGGTATGGTTTGGCTTTGCCAGAGGCCTAGGCTGAGTCAATTGGTTGACATAATGTGTGTGGGTTGGAGATTGTGTATTACATGGGCCGTGCAGAGGTGGTGTGTGTAATTGTGGATGTGCCCAACCTGTGATGGTGATGTGTGTGTGTATAGATGCACACAGTTCTGCCATGTTGCTGCCCGGACTGTACATGGCAGGGTGTACAGTTCACAGTTTCCAGCCATGGACATGGAACTGGATCTGCCACGAGTTCCACTGGCACCACCAGGCCCAAGGCCAGATGGAGTAGTACTCACTGATGCTGAAAGTTGTCTGCTGGATCCACATCCCTGTTGGGACAGCCAGGGCCACGTGCCCATGGCCTGCTGCATTGTGGTGTGGACAGCACCCCCCCACACATTTGTGCTGCTAGTACTATCACTACGAGAGCAACATGTTTCACGGCCACATAGACCTTCAACTGTTCGTGGTGCTGTCATATGTCCATGTGGCTGACAGCCAACTCCCACCACATGCTCCAACACAGACATCCCAAGGCCAAGGAGTGCCACCATCTCACCCAACTCTCTATCCATGACCTCAGCATAATAACGGTGGGCATCTGCCAGATCATGAATGTTGTCTCACATAGCAGGAAGATTTGCCATCTGGACCGTGAGAGTCTATCTGGTGTGACGTTCCATAGATGCCTGTTGCCTCCATGATGGTCCAAAGCATGCATTTGGTGACATCTGCTTTGGATCTGCTGGCAGGGCCATGACGGGCAGCAGTCCTCCTCTGAGCACCCCTGCCCTTCCGCCTGTGTGGGACCGCACCTGTTATCCAGCTGTGGCTGGTGTCTACAGACACACTTGCCCTATCACCAGACTTTCATGGTCCATGCCACCACCTGCCAAATATCCCTCATCTATGGCCACTGATGATGGGGCATGTGTGAGCATTGTGAATGTGTGCGGGGATGGGGTGGACAAAAGTAGGATGCCAACCAATGGCACAGATTCATCCCCTGACATCCCAACCTGTGCCTTACTATTCCTATCATCATTGTCAGAGTCTGCTGAGACACTGACATCAGTTTCCATGATGGAGGGACCCTGACCCCCATTGCCACCTGTGAGGGAAAGACAGTATCTCTAATTTAAAACCTGCACAGTATGGTTTACTTACACACACATGCACACACATACACACACACACACACACACACACACACACACACACACACACACACACACACATGAGGTGGCACAAAGATATTACACAGACCTCACATTACCCAACAGTTGACATGCATGACACATGGCCCTCAACATCATGCATTGCAGCCATTCTTAAACCTTCTTACTAACAATCTACATCTATGTGATGCATGAGCCATGTTAGTAGGTGATACCCCTTCCCCTGGAGCACACCACACCCATGTGCACATTATTGCTGTGCATCTGTATTTCACACTGGCATCTACTGTAGATCATACCTCACAACTGTACAAATCATTGCAGAATGTGTAGATGTCTGGCACTTATGTTTGCTCTGTTCCTCACAACCCCTATGTATTTGTCTGACACATAACTGGGATGATATGAGGACTGATGTCACCAAGTAATGATATACATTTGATTTGCACATCTCATCAGCAGCAGTGAAAGTATGTGCAATCACATCCAGTTACAACAATGGCCTTCTTAGCATAACATGGATATGATAAGCGTACACACCAGCCTCTTTTATTATATAAAATGAGACCACAGTACTGCATTTGAAAACATTACACACCTTCTATGTGACATATGACTGGTGCAATCCATTCAAGAAACAGACAAATGTGTTAGTTGTGAAGATACTGAATGTGATGCATACAATATTGCTGTTGCATAGCTATGAACACCCTTAAACCAATGCTTGGTTGAAGCAGCTGTTAATTGCATGACAGCAGTCACAGTGCCTGGGAAGGGGTATATTAGCATGGCTCATCTTGCCTTGGCATTATTTGGACAGTCTTCCCTGTAAAGTTCCCCCAACAATGTAAGATTGCAAGGCCAGCTTATGTGCACAGTCCTTGGAGGTCACACTGGGAGTTTACTATTGGTGTTGAGTCTTGGCTTTGTCTGGCCCAATTCATAACCTTGATTGTGTTCAGATAGAGTCATTCTTATCTAGCTTTGGATGTATGCTTCAGTTCAGTGTTGTGTTGGAAGTTGAAACCCCTCTCCATCCTCTGCCTTATTGCAGATGCTTGATGGCTGTGGCACAGACGTGAGTGTTATTTGTAACTGTTCAGAATTCCCTCCAACATGTCTACAGGCCTAGTTCCAGCTAATGAACAGCAGCCGTAATGCTGGACACTGCCACCATCAGGCTTCAATGCATGTATGGTGGTCCTCAGGTGAAGTGAGGTGTTGCTTGTGCACCACACATAGCTTTAGGGATACTGTCTGTAGGTTTGAACCTTGGTCCCATGACACCATTACACATTGCAACACATGCCTTTGGGAGACTTGATGTTATGTTTGGCTACCTGTACACAGCCCTGGATGGTGTTTGGTATGGGTAAGTGCTTGTATCTATTGACACCTCCCCATAGGCCAGACTTATGCAGAATCCATGTGGTTGTTGCCACATGTACTACAGAAATAGTACTTACCAGAGAGTCCTGCAAGTCCCTCAGTGTTGCTGCATGTCTCCTAGCAGCCTCTCTGACCAGTTCTCAACATGTCTTGTCATCTGTTTTGGAAGGACGTCTGGTTCTTTTCAACAGCACTGTTGTCCCATATTTAATCCACCTTTTGATGAATATCTCCACTGTGTTCCATGTTATAGCCAATGTTGGGGATACTTTTTCTACCCTACTCCTGACTGATACCTTTCCACAATGAGTTTCCTTCAATGCTTTGTAAGCTCTCTGCCAAACATGTCTTTTGCTGTAGCAGGCAACTGGATAAATGTCAAATGTATCCTACTAGGACAGTTGAACATTAGTTAGGTTAATCAGAGTCTTGTTAATTGATGGCATGTGTATAACCAGAAAGAGAATGCTGTGATTACTGCAAGAGGTGCATCAACCAAGTAGTGTTTTATGTGTGTGCACATGTATGCAGACAGTTTATAGTACATTTCTTATGTTTAATATTTACTCCCCTAACAGATTTGTTTGCTTGCCAATTGAATTGTACAGATTATGGGTCACATTCAAGGTGGGAAATGTTTTGACAAGAATTTCTGTGGTCTCACTGCTGTATAGTACACAAACCTGGCATTTCAACAGCAGTGTGTACACTCTTGATATCCACTGTATGCAGGTGTTGAGATAGCTGTTTGTGGTAGGCATGGACAGAGGATCATAACTCAGTTGCACACTTCTCTGATTATAACCTGATAATCATGCCTATTCTACTATCCATAGCATTGTCATGGCAATGCAACAACCAGTATCTGTAAACATTTATGTCTGTTGTATGCACAGAAACTGATATTACACACAAGTAGAACATGCACAACTTATTTGCATGCATAGATAAGTAAGTTGATTGCACAGTAGGCTTTGCTATCACAGTGCTAACCTGGAGGATGTCCCACATTCATATCCAGGCTATTATGTTACGATGTCATAGTTAACACACTTGACAATGGTTTGCCTAACATAAAACAAGTCTATGTGAAAGTGACTACAGATAGGCACACATGTACTTATGAGACTGTACAGTTGAATGGTATTAAGTCACTATATCACATGTATTTCAACATACAGTTCTGCAACAGTACTTTACTCTGCACATGCTCTGTATAATTCTGTTATATTTACAAGAGAAAATGTGTATCATAGTTCTATGCACAGGTAACATATGGATATGTGCAACATCCCAGTAGCTAGTCTAGCAGTGGCACAGTCAGTGGTTTTTGACAGACACTCCAGTAGATGCCAAATGTCAGCTGTCCTTTCCTAGGGTAAGTCAGGGGCCTGAGCTGTGATTTATGTCACTACAGACACAGCCACATGCTATGGCCATCAGTGCTGTTCAGCAGTACATCAGTACAGCAAGTCTTGTTAAGAAACACATTCTTTCAAACCCCTATTTTCCATTATTACAGACCACCTACTGCATTCAATTACATCCTTACTTGTTTCACATGCCTTATTTTTTCCTGGAGTTTTCAGAGATATATCTTTTCTATTTTTTCAAACTGGATCAGCTTTGAAGTAATTAACTGTCTGTGACAGAGGTGTTTTGAATAACTGGCAGTTTGTCTTTTGTAGGTTATGCTCATGACCATGTGATGGCCTGTACACCAGTTGGTGTTCCCCAGTTGCTAAATGCATGCAGAGCAGCTGTGTAGTTATTCCAATAGCCAATGTCATGACAGCACGCTCCTATAATTGAGTACTCCATGTGGACGTTGGCCCTTTCCCTTACTTGTGAGGAAGACATCCTGGAGGTGTGTGAGCTAATACCTCTTACAACAAGACTTGTGGAGACATGCCAACTAAATGGTGGAGAAGGTTCAAGACTTAGGGGCAGAATGCGAGTATTGCTTTTATATGTTTGAATACAGCTAGTTTAACATGGTTTGTCTGAACGTGCTACTTCTGCATGGGTTTCAGTCTGTCAAAGTTCTGTGTCTGCATAGCTCTCAATTATAGGAGCATCCACATAATGGCCAGATGTTTGCCTGTTATGTTTGTCTGTTACCCGGACAGGTGTTGTCCTTGGCAAATCAGTAGCATACTCTGGTGATTGCAATCCATAAATGCTAACATCCATTTGTGTTTCTGACTTTATATCCCTCAGAAAAGATATGTTACAATAAACCCTGTAACACCAGCAACATTCTCAGTGTATAACAGCAATATTTCAAGTGCGGCCATGTGTTTGGGCCTCTGTCACCCAATTATGTCAGGCTTTGTCCAGATGTCATACAGTAGGAGTTTGATAGGTATATGTTCTATCATTATTTAGTGCTGTCATTCCTGCTGAGGGGAAAGGCTGGACAACATGTGGAAGTCTGCACATTCAAGAGGTCGGTATATAGAGAATGCTCTTAAACGCCCTTGTAACATATTGTATGTTGGGGAGAGTGACAAGTGTCTTAAAACTAGGCTGTTAGAACATGTGAGACATATTATTGATAAGAAAGAAGATGGTTCTATAGCTGTACATTTGAATGAATTTCACCATGGTGACAGTAGTGGGTTACAAGGTACTGTTTTGGAAATAGTCTGTTTCTCAATTTGATGAAACATTCATAAAAGAACAATTGCTATGTGCAGAATCAATTTATATTTTTAAATGCGATACTTCATCCGCTAGGGAGTTAAAAGAGGAGTGTAATTGGAGGCTGTGTATTTAAATGTAATTAAGTTTTAATTACTTCTTGTATGTAAGGCAAGCACGTCTTGTAATGTTTTACTCCTTGAAGGCTTTGGCCAAGACATCAGAGTATAATAAACCTGTCTGAATTACTGGCTGATGGTATTTCACTTTACTATTTTCAGTCATCATGTTAGTTTATTTGCTAAGAGGTTGTTGAATGTCTGGCCATTGTGTATGACCTATCATGGTTTGGTAGCAGTGTACTGTTCACTTATTATTTGTACTGTGGGGTGGGGGGGCAGATGTGAGTGTCATGAGTCCTTTTGTATCCAACTGTGCATGCTGCCCCAGTTATGGGTGGTCTATCAGCAGAATTATCTTTGTATGGGTGTTTAGAGACATGTATGCAAATATATATGTATATATTTTCATACACACACACACACACACATATATATATATATATATATATATATATATATATATATATATATATACACACACACCTCAGTATTTATTGATAATATATCGACATAGTGTCAAACACATATGTTTCTCCATACATATCTGTCTATCTCTCTCTATATGTATATGTTTCTTTATATATATATGTAAATACCAATCATTCCTGATTACACAGTGTCTCTTCCCTATTGTAAACTGGCTGTAATGCATGGTATGTTTGAAAAAAACATCCCAACGACTTAAAGCTCAGATGGCTTATTGGTATATTGCTGCTGCTGTAATATACAGGTTTCTGGGTTCAAGACTTGCTAGGACTGTTTATTTTTTTGCTAGACAGAACAAGAGCTGTTGGATACAGAGTGATTAAGGCAGTTTTAAGTGGCTTTAAGTGGGTTTGTGCCGGTTTGCACAACAGTAAGTGATGATAATACACGGTTAAATGAATAGGCACTTACACCATTTAGGCTGCGCTTAGCGATTGTTCCAAGTGCGCAAATCTGCTTAGCATTCACATTTAAGCAATACTTAAACCAGCTAAGGAGAGCTCAGCCCTGGTAACCATCACTCACATTCCAGGCTGATAAAATAGAGTAATGACATCATTTAATAAGTGTATTTAATTTCCTGTACATAACATGTTTCTATGTGCTGTCAAGAGGTGTGAATATACTGTATGGGACACTTGGGTATACATGAGTAGTATCACATTTCTTTTTTCTGTTTTCATTTTTTTTTATACATGGGTAGTATCAAATGTTATATGCACTCACACTTGCTTGTTACACCAGCTACAGTGCACTGGTTGACATAAATAATTAAAAACATATTGTTTTATTAAAATAGTACTTTTAGCATTACTTTTCCATGTGAAATTAGATTGCCTGCTGTAGTACTCAAACAGTGCACCCCTACATGCAAAGCTGGGACTCTTAGTACTACACTATCTTGTTATTGGTGTTTGAGCTGCATGTTGCTATCTACCTCCTGTTGAATATTAACACAGTATTATTATATTAACTGTAGAGTAGTATGTTTTTTGGCCATGTCATTGAAGACTGCTGTCATGTAGTAATGGCATACATTTCAGTTTCAGACTTCTATCCTTCAAAACATTCATCCTACTGCATAACCTGTTGCCTATCTACTTTCTGTCTGTCCTCTGTGCAGGTGTGCAGATGTCAGGTATTGCTAAGGCCATACAACTATGTAGGTGCCCACATAGTATTGTGCTGTGGGCCTGGCCACTGCTGCTAGTTCCAATGTATGGGACATTCCTTCATGTGGGCCTTGGCCCTTTTCCTTGCCTGTGTGAGGGACATTACAGAGGTGGTGGGCTACACATTCACAGACAGTAGGTGGGAATACATCACAGGACAGGACATTTGGGAACAGCCCAACAACACATGGGACATATCACCAGAATAGTGAACAGATTCTATGTCATCAGTGCTGTTATACACATGGTGGTTTGATTGATTGTCAGGGTTTGTGTGGACATGCATTTAGTGACTTCACATCTGACAGTGATATGTCTCTGACATACTTCTCCACTGGCATGCTGTCCACAGATTGGCCACATGTTTGCCTGTTATGTTTTGTCTGTTCCCCAGACAGTTGGTGTCCTTAAAAAATCAGTCGGGCCTGGGAAATGCAGTCAGTAAATACTCACATCTATTGGTATTACTGACGTCATATTCCTAGAAAGGATATGCTACAACAAACCCAGTAACATCAGCAGCTATCTCAATGTATGACAGCAATATGTCCAATCTACCTCTGTGTTTGTGCCTCTGTCCCCAAATGATGTCAGGCTTTGTACAGATGTCAATGAGGCTCAGATGTATTTAGGATAATTATTTCTTGCCTTCATTCCTGCTACCATCCCAGTGATGTAGCAGACCCACACACATGTCAGGGAAAGGCCATAGATATGAGTCCTGAGCCTGTATATTCTGAGGTGAACTGTACATTTGTGAGGTCTGTGTATGTCTGGCCATTGTTGACAGACTGTCAGGATTGTGTACACATGTCATGTGTACATATTATTTGGACTGTGTATGTAGGGGGGTAGATGTAAGTGTTATGGCTCCTTTTTCATCTGACTGTGCATTATGCTCCAGTTTCTGCTGGTCTGTTGGCTGCTTGTGTATGTAGGGGCAGACTGAGACATGTCCTGTACCATGGTTAGGATTCAGACTACACTGAGAATTGGGCCAGTATATGTAGGGCTAGTGTGCATGTGCAAATAATGATGTATTTGTTCAAACATTCCGTATACTCTACTGTTCACTTGACTTACTGGAATGTGATTGTGAGTGTGGTGATATTGGTTGTGGGTATGCACTTTCACACTGGTGTTTGTTTTTTAGTGTTCTTACATCCATGTAGTGCCTCATATATTTCCAAATGCATGTGTAATTACCCATAGCAGATTTCCTATTTCAATTAGTTGATGCTATTTCACTAAATATATGTTAGAGCACACAGGAGGGTGTTACTGCAGCAACTGGGTTAGCTTATCTATGCCAGTACTTCAGATACATCCCCATTTTCATGGCTTCCACCTACCACTTTGTCAGCCTTGGTCCAGATTCATTTCAGTAAGGGGTTCTGAGCATACCTGTCAACTGGCTGGATTGTTTCAGGATGTCCAGGTTTATTGCTCATATGTCTGGTCTGTTTTACAGATTATTCCCATTTCTCTGGTAAATCACTGTGATGATATGATGATTGTTCTCAGTAAATGATGACATAAATTTCATTGTCATACCTCACATCCATCAGGATATGTATGCTGAAACAAACTGTGTCACTCTGTCAAGAAGAGTACAGAGGAACAATGACCACTTCCTTCCTGGATGCAAAACAGTCAGTAATGAGATGTGCCACATAGAAAGACTTTCTGACCACAGTGGCAATGTGGTGGTCAAAAGAGACATTGCTATCAACCTGTGTACCCAGATCTCTTGTGAAACCTTCTGTATTCATCGATGTAGTAATTCATGGGGACAGGGTTTTTCCCAAACAGGATGGCATCACATTTTCTGACATTGAGCTTAAGGCCATGGCTCTGACACCAGTAATTGGTCTCAGTGACGCCTTTCTGTAAGATGCCAATATCACTTGAGTAGTTAATAATAGCTCCCAACTTGCAATTGTCTGCAAACTTTGTCAGCCACAGTCCCTTCATGTTGGCATGGACTTCAGAGAGGTAGATACCAAACAGGAGAGGACCCAGGACAAAACCATGTGGGACTCCAGTTATGACTGCTCAGCAGTCTGACTTGGAGCCAGCTATTTTCACACTGTGAGTTCTATCTGTGAACCAGTTTGCAAACCACCTAGTGATATAGGGGTTGATGCCTGGCTTAGTGAGTTTTTGCATGATTCCTGAGTGGAGAATGTTATTAAAGGCTGTGGCCAGATCAGTGAAGGCTGTATGAGCCACCTTGCATTCATCCACAGCTCAGGTGACTGCCTCAAAGAAGTTGATGAGGTTGATTGAGCAGGCATGACCTACCCTTCACCAAATCAAACTGTGTGGGATCCTGAGTATGGAGATTTCCATATTCCTGTTTATTAGGTACATGATGATGCATTCCATAGCTTTGCATAACAGACTTGTCAGGCTAATGGGGCAATAGTTCCCATGGTGTGTAGTCGCTCCTCCTTTGTGGAGAGGGGTGACTGTAGCAGTGCACAATTTGATAGGGACAAAGCCTGAGATGAGGCTGTGATTGAATAAGGCACACAGCTGAGGTGCCAGGTCACTCTGTAGTTTCTGTAGAAAAAAGCCAGGGATATTGTCAAGTCCCATAGAAGCTGTATCCTTGGCCTTGGACAGTGGTGTTTTAACTTGTGCAGCAGTAATATTGGGTACCTGGCAGTGTACTGGTAGTGCGATTGGTCCTTTGGGGGGAGGGAGGGGTAAAGTTGGCACTGACTCTGTCGGCCAGTATATTGGCAATATCTGTCAGCTCAGTCTAGGAGGTACCATTGCTCAGCACCTCAGAGCAAATGTTGGTATTGCCATGAAGATTCTTTACATAACTCTAGGAGGCCTTGTGGTTGTCTTTACTATGTGCTGCAATTCTGTTTTCACAACTAGCTTTAGAGTATTTGATGAAGGATCTCAACTTTTTGTTGAGGCTGATAAGGGGGTTATTCCAGTCTTGGGAGTTCACCTTATTCCATATCAGTTTCCTCCTGCTGTTGTACAGTTTCTTTATGGCAGGGGACCACAAGATTGGCTTTCTTTTTTTGGAGGAGACCATCTTGGTTATTTTGGGTATGGCAGAATCCATGCATTTGTGTAAGTGTTCAGAGTGCATTGGTGTTTAATTTTGCAGTCATGCAACTAGTGTCCATTTGCATGGGTGGTGTGAGGTTAGCCACCTCTGTTTTTAGGAGGCCAAAGTTAGCTTTGGGAAGGCTTTTCAGGGTGGGTACATTTGCAGGGGGGGTTGGAGGGATGTGGATTACCAAGGTGATGACTTTGTGGTCAGATCTAACAAGGGAGGACTTGACTATTGGTGCACAGTAACAGTCGCCCTTTTTAGTAATGACCAGGTCAAGGATGCGGCTACCTGTAGAGGGTGTAGGAACGAGATGGTCCAGGCCACTGGAATTAATGAATTCCAGGAAACGTTGGGCAAGTGCATTGGTTCATGAGTAGCTTTCCAAATTTATGTTGGGGTAGTTGAAGTCAACCAGTATGAGAGTATTAAGTTGGACACTGATATTCTCCAGGGTGATTAAGAACATGGAGTGTGAGTCCTGTGACATGGTTGGGGACCTATAGCAGGCTACGACCTGAATCACTGTCTTACCCAATGTTAACTGCACCTGAAGTATCTCTGATGCATTATGTTGGGCTACCAGTCTGGAGGTGTACACATCCTTTATGAATATGGAAATACCACCACCTTTGGAGTTTCAGTCCAAGCTCTGCAGCCAAAAGGTGTGGAATGAGTTACAGCCTGGTAGTGCATGGGGTGCTTTTTGCTGTCTTTAACCAGGTCCCTCTAACAGCACAGATGTCAATGTTCTCCATTTTCAGGAGAGCTTCCAGTGAATGCAGTTTCAGATTTAGACTTCTAGTGTTCATATGTAATATTACATACATTTATGTATGTATTTATTTACATTTCTGTATATATGTGTATGCATATATGTAGATATATTTCAGATGTATATATATATATATATATATATATATATATATATATATATATGTATATATTATGTATAGATGTGTCCACATATATGCATCTCCATACATATAGACATGTTTATATAGAAGACCTGACTGATTCCACAGAACACAAAAACAGGCACCTGGAAGAAACACAGACCCAAAATATCGTTGATACGTTTTATTCAGACACAGAGGCTTCATACACATAAACGCTCCAAATACCATACATTTTCGTCATGAATTTACTTCATCAGATAAAAGCCATAAAAAAGTTAAATCTTAAATAGCACAGTCAATTAAATTTATCCTATCACAATTAATATAACATTCAAAATACCTAAAGCAATTCATTATTTAAAGACACATTAACATAAAAATACTGACCTGCTTTGCCAACATTAAACATAGATAAAAACATTCTTATACAACTGTATTATACAATATAATATAAATATGTCAATAAATATATAAAATTTATATAAAACCATACATAAAAAGTATATAGAATGTATGCATAAAAAGTATAAGATGCAAATTTATTAACCAATATGTATATACTTGGTACAGATGTTTTTAAGTAAAAAGAACTGGAATTAAAGTTTTGCTACTCTCAATTTCAATACTGGAGCAATGGAAATGGTATCATTCATCCCCGGGAATTTATTTGCCTCTAGTACCACCTGCCAAAAAAGTTCCCTGTATTCAATGTATAATTCCCAAGCTCCCCCTCTCATATCTTTTGTCACTATTTCCAAAATAAAGAAAGAAAAGGATGTCCGAGAACAACCAATGTTGTGCCTATATAGGGCATTGCTATTATTATGATTTCTCATTTCATATAGGTGTTCATATATTCTTTTACACAATTTTCTTTCAGTTTTTCCTACATAGAAACTTGTGCATCCTTTACAAACAACTAAATAAACTACCCCACTGGTGTCACATGTAGCATAACCTTTGCACATACGCTTCTTGTTTCTAGCTGCCAAATGTAAACTTTCCCCTTGTTGTATAAAAGGGCACAGAGAACAGTGCCCACATTTAGAAGTTCCTTGTTTATTGCATTCAAATGGATAAACTTTACCACCTATCTAACATATATAATATTTTTGATGTTAGAACCTTTCCTAAACACACACTTGAAAGAGGTATCTAAAATCTTTAAATCAGAAATAGCCTATTCCATTCTTTTTCAACTGTTTTCAAAATTACACCTGCATCACCACTAAAATTGATAATAAAAGCAAGTTCAAAATCTGTAGAATTGTCAGTATTAACATTAATGTTCTTCTGATTATTTTGGCCCAATATTCATGCAAATCTATTATTCCTACCCATTCCAGTGGACACGTGTGCGAAATGGACAGCTATGTATGGGGTGACATTTTTTTGTGGGAACAGATCGCTCCTTTTTGTAAGATGAGAGTGGGATGCTGGGGAAGGATATTATGTATATTTGGGGAGGTAGGTTGAGTAGGAGACAGACAAGACAGCAGATATGGATGGTATATGGCACATGTGGGAGGTAAACAAGTTGGATGGGGAGGGGTGGTTGGCAATCAAATGCCCATGAGCCCCCAAATGGATACAGTGTGACTGAGGTCTCCACGTCACCACTGCACCTTCATGGCCCCAAAGGTGGCTGTACTGGAGGCTGAGCAGAAGGGGCAGGCTGACCATCTAGATGTGCCACGCAGTCCTCAAGATGGTGTAGTAGATCTCCAAATTCCTTGCAGAGCTCGCTATGCACCAGACCCTGGACCTGGCTTTGGGTGACAGGATCCTGTCCATGCCGGTACCCGGGGGGGGGGGGGCCCATCCCCTGAGGTGGTTCAACCTGAAGGTGGTGCAGGACCAGCAGATGAGGAGATCTCAGGGTGGGTCCCAGACATTCTGGGGCCCGGTGCCATGGCCAGATGAGGCAGGAGAGGCGGATTTGCTGGAATCGGCCTTTCCGCACATGCTATGGTGTTGCAATTTTAGAACATATGTTGGTTTAGTAATGAAAAACACATTCCAGGATTAGTTATATTGTGAGTATTCCTATTAACATAAAACAACAGATTTGGAAGAGTTGCATAGCAAACAGAACACATGCATATATGGAACCAAAGTGGCCATTATAACGGCATGCAGGTTACATTGATAGCACCAGGCGACCAATCATAGTATCTGAACAGGGAACATTAATGGAAAAATATTTCAATATTTGAAGAACAATAGGACACATATCCCAACAATAGGTTTGGTGAAAAACATACCCATTGATTTATGTGTTTAGATTATTGGTGCAGATAAGGTGGGGGAGAGAGAGATGTCAATTAACAACTGTATATGCTTGAAGTGCTCACAACTTTAATGAACATTGCTCTAATCATTACTCTACAGGTATTACCTCACTTAACAACAATCTATGGCTTTAGGTTGGGCAGTGATATGTTTGTACACAGTGTATAATTACAGCCTTCTTATAGCTACTTTATACCTTTTCTTACCTGGCAGACCTGTGGAGGAAATTTTTGTTAACACTACCTGACTGTTTCTACACATCTTCACATAGTCAGGGTTACATATGTAAACTCATATGATGTGTGTGTGCATGTGTGTGTGTGTGCTACTCTCATACTCTGCCTTGATTTCTATAGGTCACCCTTGTTGTTGGCAGCAGTGACCACTAACTGTGACAGCATGACACTTGAGGAACATTTCTTGGGGGAGACAACTTGGTGTATATACTTATCTTGCTGTCATTTGCAGCCTTGGGGTTGGACAGTGGCTGTTGGACACAGTATAACTACAGCCTTCTTATAACTACATTATACATTTTCTTAACTGGCAGACCTGTGGAGGAAATTTCTGTTAACACCACCTGATTGTTTCTATACATATTCACAAAATCCTAGATGAAATTATGCATACAGCTTACTACCACTCCCGGAATGGAACAGTGCCTGTTTGTGCTAAAAATACAAGTTGTGTTCCATCAGAATGAGCTATTGAAAAATTGCTGTCTTTTGTTTAACTATTTTCTGACTAGCTCATGTTTTACAACTCCACAATCTTTGTCAGATGAGCCTTGATTCTTTAATACTTTCAGAGCTATAGTTTCTATGCATAAACTGGAAAGACCCCAAAAGTACCTCACCAAGAAGATCAAAGGGCTCAAACAGATGCCATATGCTGCCCAGTTAAAGAAACTCCAGCTCTACTCAGTGGCATACCGCCTGCTCAGAGGCGATCTGCACCTGATGTATAAAGCCATGTCCAACCCAGAATTAATGGACATGCTGTACCTCAGAAAATCCAAATCCCATCAAGCTACGCGCTCGAGAGACTTGAACCTCAGCACTGAAATAAATAGGACATGCTGGAGGGACAGATTCATAACCCAGAGGCTCCCTTCACTCTGGAATAAAATCCCAGTCCAGGTTAGGCAGAGTCCCTCATTGACTCTCTTCAAGAGGAATCTTGATGAGTGGATGGGGGATCATAGGTTTACCCCGTGTATCACTTCTGTGTCACTGTTAGACAGAGGCACAGTATACTAACCTCAAAAAGGGCATAGCAGAATTAATTTAAAATGGGTGGTGAAAGCCAAACACACTCTGGCTAGGCTAAAAAATTCCCTAGGGCAGATAGCCTAGTATGAACCTATGAACCTAAACTGTGCACATTTCAATTCATACAATACAAAAGTAAACACAACCAGTCTGGGGTTGTGACTTTTATTGACAAGTACTTACAATTGTATTGATATATAACCTGTATGTCAGTATTACTCTCCTATGGGCTTGTTTCTTCAGTACAAGCCATGCCCATTTTTAAATACTGCAAGGTGACATAATACTCATTTTTATTTATTTGCCCTGAATACTACAAGCTAGATTGCTACTCACCATCCTCATGATGCAGCCTTAACCTGCTGGTGTGAAGGTCCAAGTTCGCAGCCCTCACATCTGCAGCTGTACAGAAGATAAGAAAAAGCATTTATGCATACCTATTCATCACATACACAGGCTGAACTTTGAAAAATATTTTTTGTGACTGAGACTTACACACGCCTGGAGCATTCCCCGCCCAGGCATCTTGACCTACTGGTCCAAGAGCTCTGTCTTGCTCTGCTTCAAGTCAGCAAAGTGGTGACAGACCTGCTCACCAGCCCAAAGGATGCCAATGGCACTGGTGGTGAGATGTTCCCAGGCCTCTGCTTTATACTGGTTGCCCTGGTACCGGTCCTGCAGCAGTCTCATGTCATGGTTTTCTACAAGGAGTCTGACCCATGACTCTGGATTCCTGAATGCTCCAGCCCTATGCCCAAAAGTGCACACCTTCACCAACACCAGCCACAGTGCCTACAGTGGGGAGCTACAACTGGTTATGAGCTGTATTCCTGCCTGTAAGGTATAAGTAGGGCTGATTTCCCACTCTTTGCCATGATTGGACAGTTTTAAATATGCTGAGCTAAGCTAAGCACTGGGCAAGCCCACTTAGCAAAGATAAGCATTGCTTAAAGGGGTAAATGCTAAGCACTGCTTACCAGGGTGCAGATCCACTTAGCTATGCTAATTCTTGCTAAACATACAAATTTCAGCAATGCTTACAGCACAGCTGAGCTCAGTTTAGCATTGCTCAGCTGTTATTTTATGAACTGTCATTAGTATTATTACTTATTATGATTATTATTATTATTATTATTATCATTTTATGCAGTTTCATTCCATTACATTTTTTGTGGATATACTGTATGGGGACACTTGTGTTTATATGGGGGTTTCACATCTGTACTACACTGAAACCTCACATTTGGACTTGCTATACTACCCTGGTAAACAAATATATATTATTCACTATGTATTTCTAATAAATATACTTTTACTGCTGTTTTCACAAATAAAAATGAATGAACTGCATTGGAGCTTGAACCGTGAATGACTGCATGCTAAGCAAAAGTTCTAACCACTACACTGTTTCATTTCCACCATTTTGGCTCTACATTTCTACTTAGCTTAAAGCCAAGCTGAGCATAGCTGCTCTAAGTGCACACCCACTCAGCTATGCTTAAACTTTACTGGGGATGGAAAAAAAAATTAAAAAGTTTAAGATCATCCCAATAACCCAATAATAATCCCTTAAATTTTTAACATAATTATCCCCTTAGATCATCCCACTGCTTTCACAGACATGAAGAAAAGGCCAAAATATGAGGGAATGCTCTGTACATTTTGTGATAATCTGGACAGTTGGTTTTATGTTGTTGGGGGGGCTGTGATTATGTATTTTGTCCATGGACACTTATCTTGTGATAGTGTCTGTGGACACTATTACTAGCTTTAGAATTGCCGTAGGGCAATTCTAGAGTGCACTCGTTCTTGTTTCGTCACCATCTGGTATAGACAGCAGCACGTCCTCATGAATATGCTCAGTGCAAGAATAACACTATTCTTGCATGGAGCTTGATGAATCATTGGGATTATAATAGGGCTTTTCTAACATCGTTCTTGGTTACTGGGAAGTGTATATCTTCTCCCCCAGTTCAAAGCACATAAAAACACTGTTCATTTATTTTTGTAACACAATCTGTTCTGCTTTATAGAAGGTTAATGACAGGGATCAAAAACTGCCCATTGTATCTCTCTGCTAAATGTTGTATTTTGGTTCTATAGTAGTCACAAAACCACTCTTAGCCATCATTTGTTAATGTTCGGCATGGTTTTATGTACAAGGGAGATAATGATAACTGTGCTGTCCTTTGGCAACACAGGAAGAAACAGAAAGCTTTAATGAAATGCAGTCTTCAAAACAGTGCACATATCTTTGTGTGAAAAAGTAATTCCAAATGTCTTCATTGCCATTAAGCATAGTCCATACAGTATAAGGCTCACAAATCTGGTCCAAAAAGTGCCCAAGGTTCAAAAGCATTTCCTTTTAAAGCCTTCAGCATGACTCATGAATAGTAGCAAATCCCCAGGTAGGGAAGACACTCATTACCTTCACAAATAAAAAAGGCAAATTTGGCACTAACAATATTTCTCAGTCAATTTTCTTTTGCAGTGTATTAGTTTTACCCTGTCAAAGACATCATCTTTCACTCAAAGTTAAGAGTGATTTCTTCCCAGAAATCATTTTGGGTTAGAGTAAAACACACATAATAAGCCTGCTGTGGTCAGGAATAAAATGTAGCTGGTTTCACTCAACAAACCTCTCAACTGTCCATATTTTCATAGAATGTCCAGATTTTTGCCAGATATGTTTGCTTTGTTTCTCACAAAATTGTGGTTTTGTAGCAAATCATTGAGGATAGAAAGTCACTAAATAATGACAGGCATTTGAGTTTCAGACTTCATATCCACTGAAAATGCATGCTACTGCAAAGCCATTTATTCTATTGTCTTTCTAAGTTTCTAAGAGGATTATTTAAAATCTGTCCCTATTTTTGTGCATTTGACCGCCCCCCCCCATTATTTTTTGCTTTGTCCAGGTTTCTTGAGCTAAGAGGTTGAGAGGTATGTCACCCAAACATAACTTCTTATTTTATGCTTTTAAGTTTTCTGCTGTTTATCAACAACATACTATCTAATGTATAACCTGCAATCAGCCAGGGATTTCTTGCCTTTCCTATTGCTCTTTGTGATGAGCAAAACTGACAAAGCAAGCCACTATATTGATATATGCATACAAGATATATATATTCCAAAGATGTGTCTGGAACATTTCTCCCCAGGCCTCCACTGAAAATAGGCTCTGTCCTAGTCGGACTTTCGCAGTCTACACACACACAGATATATGGGTATATATATATATATATATATATATATATATATATATATATATATATGTATGTATGTATGTATGTATGTATACATATATTGGGTCTACTTTACATGACTGAAAACTGAAAATACTGAATTTCATTTGAATGAGACCATAATAACTAATTTTCAAAATACTGAAAACTCATTTGACTGAGTCTCATTATATTGAAAGCTTACAATGCTGAATTTCAAAATACTGAATTTTAAGCCATAGACATAATGTGTGTTTCATTTAACCTGTGACTTGCTTGTGATAAAATAAATATTATTGTAACTTAAAGTGCAGACTGCCAGAATACCAGTAGTAGCATAGAAAGCAGTGTTGTGTTTCTAAATGCGGAAGTATCTAAAGTAATATGGCAGATGTTTCATGCACTCCTGGCAGTGGTAGCAGTGTGTACAGTACTGCAAAGTAAGTAAAAGGTATATGCCCTTTTCCCCACTGTAGTGTGATCCTGGAGTTAGTATATATAGTTGGGGGGGTGTGGGGGGTGCAGCCCCTACCTAGGATGGTTTTATACTGCCTGGTTTCTGTTAAGAGGGTAAATAAATAGTGTTTAAGCTTTGGAAAGAAGTAGTCATTGGTGTTGTAAGTGTGCATGCTTATGGCTTAAAATTCAGTATTTTGAAATTCAGCATTTTAAGCCTTCAGTATAATGAGACTCAGTCAAATGAGTTTTCAGTATTTTGACAATTAGGTATTGTGGTCTCAGTGAAATGAAATTCAGCATTTTGAGATTTCAGTCATTTGAAGTAGATCCATATATATATATATATATAATGACTAGGGCTTTTGCTTAACATGCACAACGTATATGGTTCAATCCTCACCTCTAGGCAGTGCCTATTTGGAGATTTCATGCTCTCCCTTGGTCTCTGCGGGGTTCCTCCCCACATCCCAAAAAACAAGAATGGAGTTGTGGGCAACAGTGCAGACTCTAGATGATGCCCTATAGGGTGAAGAGTTGCACAGACCAACTACTTTGAGAATCATCTGTACAGTATCCTTAGGATAGGAGAGCACTGATCACAGACTGTGTCACAGCTAGCCACTCAGTGGTATAAAACTGGCCATAGGTGATTTGGTCAAGTTAATCCATGCTAAGAGTGGAAGGTGTATGTGGCCCTGTTGGTCAGTTATTGCCCTGGCTTGTTGAGATAAAGCTGGATGTAAAACCAATCAAGTTGCCAAATATGGACTAAGAATTGCTATACTCAGTGTAGGTTCACTGACAGGATGCAGCCTTGAATTGGATGGACACAATGGTAAGGAAGAGGATGGAAATCCTATGTATCCAGGACACTAGATGGAAGGGCAGTGCAGCAAAGTCACTTGGGGTCTAGAGTCTACTTTACAGTAGGACAAACTAGAAATTATGCGAGAACTGTGGCGAGGGAGAGGCTTCAGAAAACAGTGAGGTATGTCATCAGAATTAGTGACAGACTCATGGCAATCAGACTCCTCCCTAATGATAGGGAAGTATTCATAATCTCAACCTATGACCCAAAGCAGGGTTATGATAGTGAGGAAAGAGTTTATTCAGACAGTAGTTGCTGGATCTACTAGATAAAGCAGGACAACAGGAATTGGTGTTGATAATGGGTGGCTTGAAGGCACATGTTGAGGCAGACAGAACAGGATATGAGGACTACTTGGGTCCACATAGGTGAGTCCAACAGGAAGGAGATGCTATTTTAGACTTCTATCTGACAAATGGTTTGATGGTGGCCAACTCATGGTTCAGAAAGAAAGACAGTCACAAGACCACATACAAGAGTGACCTTCATGCAACTCAGGTAGATTTCCTCCTAATAAGGAAAGGGCATTGGAGTAGAATCAGCGATTGCAAAGTCATCCCCAGTGAAACAGTCAGCCCACAACATAAGCCACTGGTTGCTACATTCAGCTCCAAACAGTGGTCAGAGAAGGCTCTAAGGTTAACAGACACCAGGCTGAAGCTCTAGTAGTTGACTGGAGAGAAAACACAAGAGTTCAAGGAAATACTCATGGTTCTAGCACCTCAGAGGGAGAAGAAGAAATAGGGGAAGATGAAGAACGGCAGCACCTCAAAACAGCAAGTGTGAGAATTACAGAACAGGTATGTAGCAGAGCCAGGTATGTATGGAAATAAGGCACATATGAAAAGCTTGTGGTGGAATGCAGACATCCAGAAAGTTATCAAATGAATGAAGGCATGCAGGAAAACATGGAAAATACAAATTATGGAGAAGGCTAGGAAAGAATACTGGTTGGCTAACAAAGAGGTTAAGAGAGGAGTTACCATAGCAAAGAGCAAGGCATCAGATGCACTCTACCAGCTTATGGAAAGTGACTTGGTAGATGTTACAAAGAAACTCTATCAGGTTCCAAGGCAAAGACAGAAAGATAAGAAAGATAGTCACACTCTTCATAAGGGATGCCAGCAACAACTTGGTCACCAGTCCAAAGGAAGTCAAAGGCAGTCAGATGGAGTACTTGTAGCAGCTTCTATATGGAGAAAACCCCACAGAAGCTGCACTGTGCCAGGCACAGCCTACAATGAAAGAGGAGGAGGATCCCACCCTAAAAAAGTAAGAACAGCCTTAAGGAAAATGAAGTCAGGGGAAGAAGCAGGCACAGCAGATATGATAAAAATGCTGCATGAGATAGAGGAGAAATGGCTCCTGTGGCTACTCATAGCAGTGTGGAGAGAAAGGCATATTCCAGTTGACTGGAGAATAAGCATACTTGTGCTAGTGTGCTAGAACAAAGGGGGCATTCTGAAATGTGGACAATGCAGAGGTATCAAATTCCTGTCACAATGCATGAAAGCTCTGGAAAGGGTGACTGATAAATGAATAATCAGACTAGTAGAAACTAAGGTGGGAGAAGAGTTCAGATTCAGATCAAGATGCAGCACAATCAACCTGATTTTTACAGAATGACAGATAGTTGAGAAGATGCTGGAGTTTCAGAAAGAGTCCATCTGGTCATTTCTAGACTTGGGGTAAAAGCATAAGACAAGGTCCCAAGAAAGCTGATTTGGGTAGTCATGAGCTGGTTCACATTCCCAAAAATGCTGGTTGACTTATTGCAGGCTATGTTGTACAAAGACCCACTGACTCAAGGACGAGCAGTGTTTGGTCTCACAAAGGGGTTCCCAGTGGAAGAGGGTGTACATCAGAGCTCAGCTCTAAGCCCCCACTGCTGTTCATACTGGTAATGGACTACATCAGCAAACACGTTGGAAGGGACAGGACAACAAAGTTGCTGTATGCAGATGATGTAGCATTACAGGCAGACTCTAAGCAAGAACTTCATCAAAGGATAGGGGGATGGAATGCAAAACTGAAGGCACATGGGATGAAACTAAGTACAGATAAGACAGTGGTTGTATCAGCAAATTAGGGAAATCAGAAGAAGCTGAGAATTGAGACAGAAGGGAAAATAGTTGAAAAGGGTAACAGCTTCAAGAGTCTGTGAGGGGATGAATGAGGAGGTCAAAGCTATAATCAATGGGGGTGCAGCCAAGTGACACAGAGTGACAGGTGTAGTACATTATAGAAGAATGGCAAAGACGCTGAAAAATAAGGTGTACAAAACAGTGGTGCAGGCAGTACTACTGTATGGTACAGAATCCTGTACAGTAAAGGCAGGCCAGCTAAATAACCTAGAGGTGATGGATAACATGCCTAAGATGAGTGGTAGGATGCATACTGTGGGACACACAAAGAACTGAGGGCATCAGAGCAGAAGCCAAAGTGCAATTACTGATAAGTTCAAAAAGACCATATTACAGTAGTTCAGACACATGTGCATGAAAGCTGAAGGCAATGTGGTAAAGAAGATTTTGGATAGGTAGGAAGAAATCAAGAGGAAGCAAGGATATCCAGCAAAGAGGTCAATGGATTGTGTGGAGAAGACATGCAACAGTCAGGCATGACAGTTGAAGAAGGTAGGAGAGTGTTATTGAAATAAGAGAGAGAGAGATGATGACATTTAGGGGGAGAGATGATCAGATGCATATATATATATATATATATATATATATATATATATATATATCTTGGATATAAATTCAATATAAATATATGTATATATGGATCTATTTTAGTACATCGAATTAACACTACACCTAAAGTAGATCCATATTTATATATATATATATATATATATATATATATATATATATATATATATATATATATATATACATATATATATATCTCTATATATATATATATATATATATATATATATATATATATATATATATATATATATATATATATATATATATATATATATATATATATATA